>NC_138575.1:1073129-1141692 GCF_964289735.1 Phaethon aethereus
ACCCGGGAGCGCGCACGCTTGTGCCGAGGGCGTGCGCAGCCCCGTGAGCGCGCGCCCTCGTGCAGAGGACGCGCGTGGGCTCACGAGCACGTGCACGTGCGCATGCACGCGCAGCGGCGCACGCCCGTGAGCTTGCACGCTTACACTACCGGGCACGCCCGTCCCGTGAGCGCACCCGGCCGCCCGCGCGCGCTCGCGCGCAGGGTCCGGCGCTGCGGAGCGCCAGCGTTGTCCCCCCCGCGCGAGGGGCGCGCGACCCTCCGGGTGAGCGCAGTGGCCGGCGCCCGGCCGCGCGCGCGCAAAGCCTCGTGCGAGCGGGCGAGCGAGCGGGCGCGTCGCCGGGGCTCCCGGGACGCGGGCGCGCGTCCCGGCCGCGCGCTCGGGCCGGCGCGGGCGCGGGGCGAGCACGCGGCGCCCGCGCCGGCGCGCCCGGCCCTCGTGCAAGCGCACGCCCCCGCCTTCGCGCGCTCCCCGGCCCCGCCGCCCCCAGCCCTCCCGCCCGCGCCCCTCGGCCGGCACCCACCCTCCTGGCCGCGGGCGATGGAGCCGAAGGAGCCCAGGCCCTCGCGGGCCAGGAAGCCCCCGAAGACGTTGGGGAAGGGGTCCCCGCCGACCTGGGTGGACTCCTCCACCCGCACCTCCCGCTTGGTCTCGCCGCCCCGTGTCTTGCTGATCTCGGTGCGCTCGGTGCGCGTGTAGGTGTGGCTGCTCCGCGTGAAGGTGCGCGTCAGGCGCTCCTGCGCCGACACCATCTGGAACCAGTTGCCTGGCGGCCGCCGCCGTCGCCGCGCCCGGCGGAGAGAAGGGGGACGGCACAGGGGGAGGCGCGGGGGCGGGCGCACGGGAGGACGGACGCGGGGATGGGGACGGGGATGGACGGAGACATGGATAGAGACAGGGATGGATGGGTGGGTGAGGGGGTGGGTGAGTGGAGACATGGACAGAGGGATGAACGGAGGGATGGATGGATGGATGGAGACATGGATGGAGACATGGATGGATGGATGGATGATGGATGGATGGGTGGATGGATGGATGGATGGATGGATGGATGATGGATGGATGGGTGGATGGGTGGATGGGTGGATGGATGGATGGATGGATGGAGACATGGATGGAGACATGGATGGAGACATGGATGGATGGATGGGTGGGTGGATGGATGATGGATGGATGGGTGGATGGGTGGATGGATGATGGATGGATAGATGGAGACATGGATGGAGACATGGATGGATGGATGGATGGGTGGGTGGATGGATGGATGGATGTGTGGATGGGTGGATGGACAGAGGGTTGGATGGATGGAGACATGGATGGATGGATGGAGACATGGATGGATGGATGGATGGATGGATGGATGGATGGATGGATGGATGGATGGATGGATGGATGGATGGGTGGGTGGATGATGGATGGGTGGATGGGTGGATGGGTGGATGGGTGGATGGGTGGATGGGTGGATGGAGACATGGATGGATGGGTGGGTGAGTGGGTGGGTGGGTGGATGGATGGATGGATGGATGGATGGATGGATGGGTGGGTGGATGGGTGGATGGGTGGGTGGGTGGATGGGTGGATGGGTGGATGGGTGGATGGATGATGGATGGAGACATGGATGGAGACATGGATGGAGACATGGATGGAGACATGGATGGATGGATGGGTGGGTGGGTGGATGGATGGATGGATGGATGGATGGATGGATGGGTGGATGGGTGGGTGGATGGACGGGTGGATGGGTGGATGGGTGGATGGGTGGGTGGGTGGATGGGTGGATGGAGACATGGACAGAGTGATGGATGGAGGGATGGATGGATGGGTGAACAGAGTGATGGATGGAGGGATGGATGGATGGATGGACGGAGGGACAGACGGAGGGACGGAGGGACAGAGGGATGGAGACAGGGGTGGAGACAGGGAGGGATGGATGGATGGAGGGATGGATGGATGGAGGGATGGATGGATGGAGGGATGGATGGAGACATGGATGAACGGAGACATGGATAGATGGAGACATGGATGGAAGTAGGGGTGGATGCAGGGATGGACGGACACGTGGATGGATGGACACAGGGATGGACGTGGGGCCGGATGCAGGGAGGGACAGATGCAGGGATGGTCACAGGGGCGGACGGACACAGGGGGGATGCGCAGATGGGTGGACACGCGGGCGATCGCAGGCGCAAGCAGACACGTGTGGACAGACGAACACACGGGCGGACGCGGGGAGGGACGCGCGGGTGCGCGCGCGGATGGGTGCGCAGGTGGGGGGAGGCGCACCCGGAGGGACGCACGGACGGGCACGGGCAGACGCGGACGGACACGGGGACGGACGCACGGACGGACGAGGAGAGAAGGAAGAAGGAGGCAGAAATCAGAGCTGGAGCAGCTGAGACGCGTCCCCGTCCCCGAGCCCCGCAGAGGAGGAGGAGGAGGAGGAGGAGGAGGAGGAGGAGGAGGAGGAGGAGGAAGGCCAGCCCCTACCTGGTATCTTGAGGTTGAGGTCGCAGGTGCTGCCGATGGTGGCGATGGAGGGGGCCTGCCGCCGGCGCGTGATGCTCTCCTTCATGCGCCCCTCGCCCGTCACCTTCACCGTGAAGGGGCTCCCTGCGGGTGACGGCCACCTCAGGGACCCGCTCACCAAGAGGGGACCCAGGGGTCTGGGCTCCTGGTGCCACCCTGCGTGTCCCCGTCCCCCCCACCCCCACCTGGGACGTGTTTGTCGGCAAACTTGATGTTGATGATGTAGTTGCCGGGCTCGGTGGGGCAGTAGGTGACCTTGCAGGTGCCGTCCTCCACGTCCTCACAGTTGATGTCCACCTTGCTGGGACCCTCGATGGACAGGCCCAGCCCGCCGTAGCCTGGGCAGCCACGGGGACACGCTCAGAGATGTCCCCCTGCTGCTGTCCCCAGCCTGGCCATGGCCGCACCAAGGCCACCAGCCCACCCAGGCCATGACCGTGCCATAGCTGTGCGCACCATAGCATCACCCCCTTGGCTGTGGGTGCACCATGGCCATGGCCACCATCCCTTCCTGGCTGTGGCACACCACGGCCATAACCACAGCCACCACACCAGCCCAGCCACCACCATGGCCACCACACCATCCCTTCTGGGCCTTGGCCATGCCTCCACCATGGCCGCCAACCAACCCCAGCCACAGCAATCATCCCACCTTGGCCACAGGCGTGGCCACCACCACACGCCAGCCATGACCACGGCCACCATCCCATCCTGGAAATGGCCATGGCCACCATCTCATCCCAGCCATGACCACAGCCACCATCGCATGCTGGCCATGGCCATGGCTCCCATCACACCCCAGCCACAACCAGAGCCTCCATCTCATCCCAGCCATAGCCACAGCCACCATCCCATCCTGGCCATGGCACACCATGGCCAACCATGGCCACCACCCCATCCTATGCTGGCCACAGCCATTACATGGCCTTGGCCACCATTCTGTCTTGGTCATGGCCATGGTCACCATCTCATCCCAGCCTTGATCACCATCCCGTCCTGGCCATGGCCATGGCAACCGTCGCTTCCCAGCCATGACCACGGCCTCCATCCCATCCTGGCCATGGCCATGGTCACTGTCGTATCCCAGCCATGACCATGGCAATGGCTATCCCCCAGCCCCATCCCCACCCGTGGCCCCGGGGAGCGTGTTCTCACCGGCGCTGCGTGTGTCCACGATGAACTCGGACACCTCGAACGTGTGACCTTCCACCAGCCCCTTGCCCCACACCTTCACCCGGCTGGCATCCCCGATCTCCGACTGCCCCACCAGGATCTTGAAGGGGCTGTTGGTGACGTGCTGCCCGCTCTTCTTCACGCTCACCACGTGCTCACCCACCTCCTTGGGCGTGAAGGAGATGCCTGGGGGGGAAACACCACCGTCAGCCACCACCGCCAGCCCCTGGCCACCAGCAATGTGCCCTGGTCGTGGCCACCAAGTCCTGGGCACCCAATGCCATGGGGCCACCCATCCCCGTGACCCCACAGGCCTGCCATCCCCTGTCCCCCTGTCCCCAGTCCCCGTGTCCCCCACGCACCGATGTGGCGGTTGGGCAGCCGCTTGAGCAGGCAGGGCTCCTCGTTGCCCGAGGGTGCCCGGATGCTGGCCGTCAGCAGGCTCAGGTCCGTCTCCGTGATCTTCAGCGAGACGTCCGTCGAGGTGCCCACGTTGAGTTGGGACGTCCGCATGGAGTCGTCCCCTACGGAGATGCCATCAGTGGGGCTGAGGGGACAGCAGCCCCAGGTGGGTGGGGGGATGGAGGGGGTCTCCAGGGCCGAAGATGGGTGGGGTCCCCATGGCCATGTGGACGGGGTCCCCAGGGTCAGGGATGGATGGGGTTCCTGCAGATGTGTCAATACGGTCCTCTTGGCCATGTGATAGGGACCCCCGAGGTCCCCCGGGCCATGTGATGGGGTCCTGGTGGCAACGCGGAGGCGGTGGAGGCCATGTGATGGTGTCTTGGAGGCTGGGAATGGATGGGGTCCCCACGGCCGTGTGGTGGGGACCTGGTGGCCACGCAGCCGTCCCCGTGGCCATGTGCGCAAGGGTGCCCATGGCTGTGAGAACGGGATCCCCATGGCTGGGGCTGGACAGGGTCCCCATAGCCATGTGATGGTGTCCCCAAGGTCCCATGAGGTCCCCATGGCCATGCGATGGGGTCCCGGTGGCCGGGGATGACCAGGGACACCACGGCTGCGTGATGGGTCCCGGTTGGCCGTGACCACGCAGAGGTCCCCATGGCTATATGGAGGTCCCTGGTGGGATCCCCAAGACCACGGAGGTCCTGTCTCACCGGTGATCTTGGCGGTGAAGGGGCTGCCTGGGATGTGCTTGTCATCGAAGCGAACGATGATGTTGTAGTCCCCGGGGGCAGTGGGCAGGTAGGACACGGTGCAGGTCCCGTCCTTGTTATCCTGGCAGGTGATCTCCGCCTTGGAGGGACCTTCCACCGCCAAGGAGAGCCCACCTGGGGGGCACGGGGTGGGCATCAGGAGGGGGTCTCCAGCCATTGGGGGTCTCCTGCCCCTTCCCAACCCCCCCGATGGCATTGGGGGGTGTCTCTGAAACCCTCCCAGACCCCCTGGTGGCCCCCTTGGCCCCCGCTCACCCTCCCCGGCATCCTTGGTGACGATGGTGAAGGTGCAGGGCTTGTTGACCATGCCGTGACTCAGCCCCGGCCCGTAGGCGCTGACGTGCCGGGGGTTGATGGCGTCCACGTAGAACTGGAGGGGACTCCCTGGGGACATGGGGGACGACGGTCAGGGACCCCACAGGGACACCCCACACCCTGGTGGGCTGCTCAACCCATGGGTGCCCAAGCAGGGCGAGGTGGCATCAGCCTCGCCCAGCCACCTCCCAGTGCCTGCCGGTGGCCGCCGCGGTCTCACCGGGGATGTGGTTGCCGTCGTAGCGGATGTCCATCTCATGCAGCCCCTTCTCGGTGGGGGCGTAGCGCACCGTCACCGTCCCGTCCTTGTTGTCGGTGATGTTGGGTCGCGCCGTCTTCCCCGAGGGCATCCGCACCTCCCCTGGGGTCACCGCGTCAGCCGGGCTCCGGGCGGGGCCTGGCTCGTGCCCCACTGCGCCCCACAGCCTGGTCCCTGTCTCCCCAAATCCCCCTCTGCCCCCCCATACCTGTGATCTCGCCCTTCTGCACAGTGAAGGGGATGACGAGGTTGAAGGGCCGAAGGCTCTCGGCGGTGGTGGGGGGCTCCTCCGTGGCCTGATGCCGTGGGGCAGAGAGGGGGTGTAAGAACTGCCGCGCCCCACCGTGGGCTCCCAACCCCATGGTGATCGTCACGGTCGCCAAACCCCGTGGTGCCCACCATGGCCCCAACTCTCTGCCCCATGGCACCCATCATGGTCTCACTACTCCATGGTTCCCAGCACGGGCTCCCAGCTCTCTGCCCCATGGTGCACACCATGGCCCCACAGAACCTGTCATGGTCTCCCAGCCCCATGGAGCCTACCGTGGACCCAACACCATGGAGCCTGTCATGGTCTCCCAGCCGCATGGAGCCCACCGTGGACCCATCCCTCTTGCCCCTTGGATCCACCGCGGTCTCCCAACCCCACCAGCGCCCACCACAACCTCCATCCCGCCTCCACCACAGCCCCCCAACCCCACCCACCAGGACGTGGAAGGGGCTGTTGGGGACGTGCTCGCCCCCGAAGCGGATGGTGATGATGTATTTCCCGGGCTCGGGGGCGGTGTAGTAGATGTCGAAGGTGCCGTCGTGGTTCTCCACCACGTCCACGTCCAGCTCGGCGCCGTCGGGGGTGGACACCTTGCAGGTCACCTTGCCCTGGCCGGCCGCCTTGGCGTCTACCGTGATCACTGTCTCCTCCCCGATCTGGATGGTGGGACCCAGGCAGGCACCTGTGGGAGGGTCGGGGGGTGGTCATGGTCATGGGGACCCCCAGCCCAGCCCCACAAGTCCCCCCCGCCGCGGCCCCCCGGCGCCACTTACCCAGTCCGTGGCCCCCAATGGATACTGCAAAGAGAGACCAGGGAAAGGCAGGTAAGAAGTGGGGACGGGGCAGGGTTGGGGGACCAGGGGGGCTCCGGGGGGCCGGGGGGCCGGCGCATCCTGCTCTGCTCTGGGGGCACCCGCTCACCCCCACCGTGCCGTGGGGCAGGGGTAGGGGGGCGCTGGGGGGCAGCGAGGGGGCAGGGGGGGATGCTGGGAGGGGCAGCGGCTATGGGGCAGGGGGTGGGGGCAGCCATGGGGCGGCATGGGACAAGGTGGGGGTGCCTGGGAAGACATGGGGCAGTTGGGGGGGATGCCGTGGGGCAGCAGGGGGATGCCGTGGGGCAGCGGGGGATGCCGTGGGGCAGCACGGGATGCCGTGGGGTAGCATAGGGATGCTGTGGGGCAGCAGGGGGATGCCGTGGGGCAGCGGGGGATGCCGTGGGGCAGCGGGGGACGCCATGGGGCAGCACGGGACGCCGTGGGGTAGCACAGGGATGCTGTGGGGCAGCAGGGGGATGCCGTGGGGCAGCGGGGGATGCCGTGGGGCAGCACAGGGATGCCGTGGGGCAGCAGGGGGACGCCGTGGGGCAGCAGGGGGATGCCGTGGGGCAGCGGAGGATGCCGTGGGGCAGCGGGGGACGCCGTGGGGCAGAGGGGGACGCCGTGGGGCAGCGGGGGAGGGGGAACCGTGGGGTGTCTGGGGGCAGCACGGCGACGCTGCGGGGCGGCGCGGGGGATCCACGGGGCGGCGCGGGGCATCCACGGGGCGGCGCGGGGCCGCCGTGGGGGCCGCCGTGGGGCGGGGCCCACCTGTGACGAGGCACTTGCTGGCGTCGCCGGCGGGCACGGCGTGGATGCGGAAGGGGGAGCGGGGGATCTCGTCCCCCCCGTACTTGACCGTGATGGTGTAGCGCCCCGGCAGGTCGGGCACGTAGGAGACCGTGTAGGTGCCGTCCCCGTTGTCCCGGATCGACGCCTTCTTGGGCTGCCCCTCGGGGTCCTGCGGGCGCCGCGTGGGGCTCAGCGCCCCACGGCAGGGGTGTCACGGCACCGCGCGGGGCTCAGCGCCCCACTCAGTGGGTGTCACGGCACCGCGCGGGGCTCAGCGCCCCACGGCAGGGGTGTCACGGCACCGCGCGGGGCTCAGCGCCCCACTCAGTGGGTGTCACGGCACCGCGCGGGGCTCAGCGCCCCACGGCAGGGGTGTCACGGCACCGCGCGGGGCTCAGCGCCCCACTCAGTGGGTGTCATGGCACAGCGCAGGGCTCAGTGCCCCACGGCAGGGGTGCCAGGGAGCTGTGTGGGGCTCAGCACCCCACTCAATGGGCGCCAGGGCACCATATGGGGCTCAGCACCCCACTCAGTGGGTGTCAGGGCACCACGTGGGGCTCAGCACCACCCAGCATCAGTGCCAGGATGGGGCTCACGCACCACGTGGGGCTCAGCGCCCCACGGCACGGGTGCCAGGGCGGTACAGGTGCACCCTCCGGGGCTCAGCGCCCCACAGCACGGGTGCCAAGGCTACGTGTGGGTCAGCACCCAACGGCACGGGTGCCAGGGCACCCTACAGACACCACAAGGACCCCAGCGCCCCACGCCGCGTGTGCGCCAGCACAGACACCCCCCCCCCGGGGGTCAGCCCCCCGCGCCCGTGGCGCAGACCCCAGCCCCGCCGGGCGCTCACCAGGATCTGGACGGTGAGCAGCCCCTCGCCGGCGTCGCGGGCGTCGATGGTGAACTCGACGGGCAGGCTGGCGGGGATGCCGCTGGCGCTCAGCCCCGGCCCGCTGGCGCGCACCTTGCTGGCGTCGTGGGCGGGCAGCACCTTGATCTTGAAGGGGCTGCGGGTGGAGGCGGGGGTCAGCGGGGCGCCGGGACCCCCACCCCGGCCGTGGTGGGGATGTCCACCCCCCCCCGCCCCGAGGGTGGTGGTCCTCACCTGCGTGGTACCTCCTGGTCGGCGTACTTGACGGCCACCGTGTAGGGCCCGTCGGTGGCCGGGGTGTAGTTGACCTTGTGGGTGCCGTCACCGTTGTCGCGGACCTCCACCGGCTCTGCCAGACCTGCGGGCAGAGGCCGTCCGTGGGGCAGGGCACCCCGTGGGGCAGGGTGCCCTGTGGGGCAGGACATGTCCCTGGGCAGGACACCCCATGGGGCAGGACACCTTATGGAGCATGGTGTCCATGGGTAGGGCACCCTATGGAGCATGGATCTATGGGGTTGGACACCCTATGGAGGCGGGCATCCATGGGTAGGGCACCCCACGGAACAAGGTACCCTATGGAGCATGGGTCTATGGGGTTGGACACCCTACGGATCATGGTTCTATGGAGCAGGGCACTCTATGGAGAATGGGATCTATGGGGTTGGACACCCTATGGATCATGGTTCTATGGGGTTGGACACCCTATGGAGCGGGGCATCCATGGCTAGGACATCCTATGGAGGAGGATATCCTATGGATCATGAATCTATGGGGCTGGACACCCTATGGAGCAGGGCATCCATGGACAGGGCACCCTATGGGGCAGAGTACTCCATAGAGGAGGACATGCCATGGGACAGGGCCACCCCATAGGTCAGGGCACCCCATGGCACAGGGTGCCCCCTCCACCCCTGCCACCCACCACCTCCCCACACTTACCGGAGGGTCCCAGCAGCGTGACCTCGAGCGGCGCCAGCCCCGCCGCGCTGCAGTCCACGGTGAAGGTCTGGGGCACCCGGGCCCTGACGCTGGGGCCCAGCCCTGGCCCCGAACACTTCACCTTGCTGGGGTCCACCACGTCCTTCACCGGCACCCGGAAGGGGCTCCCTGCGGCAGCGGGCAGGGGTCAGTGCGGGCAGGGGTCAGTGTGTCCATGGGGTCATGTCCATGGGGTCAACGTGGGCATGGGGTCAACGTGGGGTCAGCATGTCCATGGGGTCAATGTATCCATGGGGTCAACATGGGCAAGGGGTCAACATGGGCACGGGGTCAATGTGTCCATGGGGTCCACATGGGCATGGGGTCCACATGGGCATGGGGACGCCAAGGCCACGGCCCTGGGGACGGCACAAGCATGAGGTCAGCGTGGCCATGGGGTCACCAGGGGGTTGGCCATGGGGTCAGCACAAGCACCTCCACCTGCCGGCACCCAGGAACCCATCTGCGACCCACAGCCCCCCAGCTCCCCCCGGCCACGCTCCAGCCCCCCACGCACCAGGGATGGGGTGGCCACCGAAGGTGATGTTGACGTCGTAGTCGCCGGGCGTGAAGGGGATGTACTCCACTGTGCAGCTCCCGTCCTTGTTGTCCTTGCAGGACATCTTGGCCTCGGAGGGGCCCTCGATGGCCAGGCCCAGCCCCCCGGTGCCTGCGCCCCTGGGGACACGGCACCACTCAGGGATGCTGCCGTGGTGGCCTGGCTTTTGGGGGAGGGGTGGCACGTCCACGGTGGGTGCCGGGGGGGGGCACATCCATGGTGGGGTGATGGGAGGTGTCACCTCCATGGCAAAGGGGATGGAGATGCCACCTCCAGGGGAAGGGGCTGGAGATGCCACCTCCATGGCAAAGGGGATGGAGATGTCACGTCGGTGGCAGGGGGATGGAGATGTCATGCTGGTGGCAAGGGGCTGGAGATGCCACTTCCATGACAAAGGGGATGGAGATGCCACCTCCAGGGGAAGGGGTTGGAGATGTCACACAGGTGGCAAAGGGATGGAGGTGCCACCTCCTTGACAACGGGAATGGAGATGCCACCTCCAGGGGAAGGGGATGGAGATGTCACATCAGTGGCAAAGAGGATGGAGATGTCTTGTTGGTGTTAAGGGGATGGAGGTGCCATGTTGGCAGCAAGGGGCTGAGATGCCACCTCCATGGCAAAGGGATGGAGATGCCACGTCCATGACAAAGGGGCTGGAGATGCCACCTCCAGGGGCAGGGGCTGGAGGTGCCACCTCCATGGCAAAGGGGCTGGAGGTGCCACCTCCATGGCAAAAGGATGGAGATGTCACGTCGGTGGCAGGGGGATGGAGATGTCATGCTGGTGGCAAGGGGCTGGAGATGCCACTTCCATGACAAAGGGGATGGAGATGCCACCTCCAGGGGAAGGGGTTGGAGATGTCACACAGGTGGCAAAGGGATGGAGGTGCCACCTCCTTGACAATGGGAATGGAGATGCCACCTCCAGGGGAAGGGGATGGAGATGTCACATCAGTGGCAAAGAGGATGGAGATGTCTTGTTGGTGTTAAGGGGATGGAGGTGCCATGTTGGCAGCAAGGGGCTGGAGGTGCCACCTCCATGGCAAAGGGATGGAGATGCCACGTCCATGACAAAGGGGCTGGAGATGCCACCTCCAGGGGCAGGGGCTGGAGGTGCCACCTCCATGGCAAAGGGAATGGAGGTGCCACCTCCATGACAAAGGGGCTGGAGGTGCCACCTCCAGGGGCTGGAGGTGCCACCTCCTTGGCAAAGGGATGGAGAAGTCACGTCGGTGGTGGGGGGACGGCGGTGCCACCCCCGTGGCAGGGGCCGGAGGTGGCGGGTTGGCGGCAGGGGTGGGGGGCGGCCGGGGGTCCGGTGCCCACCTGGTCTCCACGGTGAAGCGGTTGGCCTTGCCGACGAGGCCGCCCTCCAGGCCGGGGCCGTGCGCCCGCACGCGGCCGGGGTCGCAGCCCTCCGCCACCCCCACGCGGAAGGGGCTCTTGGGGACCGCCACCTCGTCGTAGGTCACCTCCACCCGGTGCACGCCTGGGGGGAGACACCGTCACCCCCTCCCGCCGTGGGGGCATCACGGGGAGTGTGGGGGGTCCTGGTTGGGGCTTGGGGGTCCCTTGGTGGGGTTTTGGGGGGTCTCAGAGGGTTTGGGGGTGCCTGGTTGGGGTTTGGGTGGGTCTCAGGGGGGTTGGGGGTCCTTTGGTGGGGTTTTGGGGGGTCTCAGAGGGTTTGGGGGTCCCTGGTTGGAGTTTGGGTGGGTCTCGGGGGGGTTGGGGGTCCCTTGGTGGGGTTTTGGGGGGTCTCAGAGGGTTTGGGGGTTCCTGGTTGGAGTTTGGGGGTGTCTCAGGGGGTTTGGGGGTCCCCAGTTGGGGTTTTGGTGGGGTCTCAGGGAGTTTTGGGGTCTCTGGTTGGGCTTTTGGGGGGATCCCTGGCCAAGAGCTTTTGGGGGTCCCTGGCCGGGGGGGGTGGTGGGGGATCCCCACGTGGACGTGGTTTTGGGGGGACCCTCTCTGGGGGTCCCCAGCCAGGGGATGAAGGATGTGGGGTCCCTGGGGGGGTTTGGGGTCCCCGGGGCGGCATGGGGGGCCGTGGGGGTCCCTCACCGTCCTCGTAGGGGGTGTAGTCCACGCGGTAGGTGCCGTCGCCGTGGTCGGTGACGTAGGCGTCGGTCGTGGCGCCCGAGGGGTTCAGCACCCGGGCCTTGACGTGGGGCCCCCCCGTCTTGGTGAGCGCCCGGGCGTCCACCGTGAAGTCGGTGCCCACCTCCCGCAGCACCCCTGCGGCACGGCACCCTCAGAGCCCGGGGCGGGGGTCCTGCCCCCCGGCGCCCCGCCCCGGACCCCCCCCCGGCGCCGGGGGTCTCTGGACCTTCTCCCTGCTGCGCCCCACGGCTATGGGGCCAAGGGGGTGCCCAGGGGAGCCCCCCACCCCCCATAAGTGGGGGTGCCCGTGGGGATGTCCCGTGGACCCCTGAATATGGGAGGGGCAAGGGTGGCCATGGGGAGGAGGCACCCATGGGGAGGAGGTGCCCATGGGGTGCCCAGGAGCCCACCCCATGAATGGGGGTGTCTATGGGGCGGAGGTGGCCATGGGGAGGAGATGGCCTTGGGGACGTCCATGGGGAGAAGGTGCCCATGGGGAGGAGGTGCCCATGGGTTACCCAGGAGCCCTCCCCACGCATGAGGGTGTCTATGGGGCGGAGGTGGCCATGGGGAGGAGATGCCCATGGGGAGGAGGTGCCCATGGGGTGCCCAGGAGCCCGCCCCATGAGCGGGACTGTCTATGGGGCGGAGGTGCCCATGGGGAGGAGATGGCCTTGGGGACGTCCATGGGGAGGAGGTGCCCAGGAGCCTGCCCCTTGAGCGGGGGTGTCTATGGGGTGGAGGTGCCCATGGGGAGGAGATGGCCTTGAGGACGTCCATGGGGAGGAGGTGCCCATGGGGAGGAGATGGCCTTGGGGACGTCCATGGGGAGGAGGTGCCCTGGGGTGCCCAGGAGCCCGCCCCTTGAGCGGGGGTGTCTATGGGGTGGAGGTGCCCATGGGGAGGAGATGACCGTGGGGACGTCAACAGGGAGGAGATGCCCATGGGGAAGAGGTGCCCACAAAGACGGGGTGTCCATGGGGAGGAGGTGCCCATGGGGTGCCCAGGCGCCCTCCCCAGGCGCAGGGGCATCTATGGGGCGGGGGCAGCCATGGGGAGCAGACGCCCGCGGTGGTGCCCGTGGGGAGGGTCTCGCTCTCACCTCGCGGCTCCACGCCTTTGCCGTAGACCTTGACGCCGCCGGTGTCGACGGCGGGGTCAACGGTGACGCGGACGGGGAACTTGGGGACAGGGTGCCCGCCGTACTTGATGGTGATGGTGTAGGAGCCGGCGCAGGCGGGCGTGTAGGTGATGGCGTAGGTGCCGTCCCGGTTGTTCTGGATCAGCACCTCGGCTTTCACCCCCGCTTCCGAAATGATCTCGATGGTGAGTTCGGCGTCGCCGGCTTTGGAGCAATCCACCATGAAGGTGGCCACCTCCCCGGCTTTCCCGCGCTCCAGACCGGGCCCGCTGGCCGTCACCTTGGTGGGGTCAAAGACGGGGGTCACCTCCGCCTTGAAGGGGCTGCCGGGGATGTGCCGGTCGGCGAAGAGGATGTTGATGGCGTAGTCGCCGGGCTCGGTGGGCAGGTAGGAGACGGAGCAGGAGCCGTCGCCGTTGTCCTGGCACTCGATCTTGGCCTCGCAGGGACCCTCCACCGTCAGCCCCAGCCCCCCGGTGCCGGCGCCCTTGGTGTCGATGGTGAAGGGGGCCGGGGTGCCCACCCTGCCGCCCTGCAGCCCCGGCCCGTAGGCGCACACCTGGGGGGACGCGGAGGCGGGTGTGTGCGCGCGCGGGCGCGCGGCGCGGGAGGGGCGCGGGCATGGTGGCGGTAAGCGTGCAAGGCACGAGGGCAGTAAGCGTGCGAGGCAGCGGTGTTCTGGCAGTAAGCGCGCGAGGCAGGGGCACAACGGCGGCAAGCGCGCGAGGCGGGGGGGTGCCGCGGTAAGCGCGCGAGACACGAGCGCGAGGGCGGTAAGCGTGCCAGGCGCAGGCACGCCGGGGGGAAGCGCGCAGTTGCGCCCGCGGCGTGGCGTGACCGGCACGGCCGCCCTCCGTGCGGGCGTGCAAGCGGGGAGCGCGCAAGCGCCGCGCCAGCGCCGCGAGCGTGCGAGGCCCGGGCACGCGGCGCCATCAGCACGGGCGCTCTCCGCGTGCCCCGGGAGCGGGCAGCGTGCGGGGAGCGCGCGAGGGGCACGCGCGGGCGCGCGGGGCTGACCTTGGCGGGGTCGGGGGGCAGCAGGGCCTCCACGGGGAAGGGGCTGCCCGGCACCGGGTGCCCGTCGTAGGTGACCTCCAGCCGGTAGGGCCCCTCCTCGGGGGGGGTGTAGGTGACGGGGTGGGGGCCGCCGGGCGGGGCCGGCCCCACGCAGCAGGGCAGGGCGCGGCGCGAGGGGCCGGTGACCTTGACCTCCACCTTGCCCTGGCCCCCCGCCCCCTGCGCCTCCACCGCGAACTCCTGCGCCTGCCCCACCTCCACCTCTGTGGGGCGGGGACACACACACACACACACGGACACACACACACGCGGGGGTCAGGGGGGCGCTCCCCGCCCCACAGCCCGCCCCACGGGCTGCCCGGCGCCCCCCGGCGCCCCCACCCGCCCCGCCCACGTGTTCCCCCTGCGTGCCCCCGCCCCGCGGCGCGCCCCACGCCCACCTGCACCCCCGCCCCACAGCGCACCCCACACCCGAGTGTGTCCCCCCCAGGGGCCCCCGCCCCGCCCCCCGGCCCCGGACCCCCACTCACTGCTGTTGAGCCCCAGCACCTTGACCTTGCTGAGCTGCAGCGGGGGGGCCACGTTGACGGGGAAGGGGCTCCTGGGGATCTGGTCCCCCCCGTAGGTGACCACCACGGCCAGGGGACCCTGCGGGGACACCCACGCCTCAGGGTGCTGCCGGGGGGCACCCCCCACCGGGGGCGTGGGGAGAGGGTGCCCGCAGAGGGGGCTGCTGGGTCGCCCATGGGTACTCGGGGGGGGGGGTAAGAAAAGGGTCCAAGCCCCAGGGTTGGGGGGCACCCACGAGACTGGGGGGGGGTCTGGGGGTCCCTGGGGTGACGGTTGGCCCTATGGGAGCACAGCTGTCCCACGGAGGGGGGCTGTGGGGTGCCCGTGGGGGGTGCGTGGGGATGGAGTGTCTATGGAGTGCCCATATGGGGCGCCTGTGGGGGGCCCACGGGGATGGGGTGCCCACACTGGGATGTCTGTGGGGGTGTCCTTGGGGGTTCCCCTATGGGGTGCCCCTAGGGGATGCTTACAGGGGATGGGGTACCTATAGGGGTGCCTGTATGGTTTGGGATGCTCCTATGGGGTGCCCCGATGGGATGGAATGTCCCTATGGGGCAGGGTGCCCCTATGGGATGGGGTGCCCCTGTGGGTCGGGGTGGCCCTATGGGAGGGGGTGACTCTATGGGGTGCCCCTATGTGCCAGGGTGCCCCTACAGGATGGGGTGCCCCTATGGGGTGCCCCTATGGGTCAGGGTGGCCCTATGGGATGGGGTGACTCTATGGGGTGCCCCTATGGGATGGGTGCCCCTATGGGATGGGGTGACTCTATGGGGTGCCCCTATGGGATGGGTGCCCCTATGGGATGGGGCGCCCCTATGGGATGGGGTGACTCTATGGGGTGCCCCTATGGGTGGAGGTGGCCCTATGGGTCAGGGTGCCCCTATGTGATGAGGTGACTCTATAGGGTGCCCCATGGGTTGGAGTGCCCCTATGGGTCAGGGTGCCCCTATGGGTTGGGCTGATTCTATGGGGTGCCCCTATGGGTGGAGGTGGCCCTATGGGTCAGGGTGCCCCTATGGGATGGCGTGCCCCTATGGGTTGGGGTGACTCTATGGGGCGCCCCTATGGGTCGGGGCGCCCTATGGGGTGCCCCCATGGGGTGCCGCTATGTGCCGGGGCGCCCGCGGGGCCGCACCTGCTGCAGGGCGCAGTACTTGACGGTGTAGGAATAGTCGTGGTTGTCGATGACCTCGAAGTCGCGCACGGCCGGGCCCGGCCCCGCGCCCGCGAACTGCACCTGCAGCGGCGCCTTGCCCGCGCCCTTGGTCTGCACCGCGAAGTGCGTGGGCTGCCCCGCCTCCACGCCTGCGCCGCAGCGTCAGCGCCCGCGCCGCCGGCCCCGCGCCACCCGGGGCGCCCAGGGCACCCACGGCACCCACACCACCCATGGCGCCCACGCCACCCGCAGCACCCGTGGCACCCAGGGCACCCGCAGCACCCAGGGCACCCAGGCCTGCACCACCCAGGGCACCCACGGCACCCACGGCACCCAGCCCCGCACCACCCAGGGCACCCGCAGCACCCGCAGAACCCAGGGCACCCATGGCACCCGAGCCACCCACAGCACCCAGCCCTGCACCACCCAGGGCACCCGCAGCACCCAGGGCACCCATGGCACCCACGGCACCTGCGCCACCCGCAGCACCCAGCCCTGCACCACCCAGGGCACCCGCAGCACCCACGGCACCCGCAGCACCCATCCCCATCCTCCCGCCCCCCGGCCCCTCACCCGTCCGGCTGAGCCCGGGTCCCTCGGCCTTGACCTTGCTGGCGTCGTGGGACGGGCCCACGGCGATGCGGAAGGGGCTGCTGGGGATCTCCTGGGGAGAGCGGCGGCGGCGCGCTGGCACGGCGGCACGGCCGGCGCGGAGCCCCCCGCCCCGCAGGGCTGGGCGGGCAGCGGGAGGGGGCACCCGGGGCGGCGGGACGGGGCGGGGGCGCGGTACCTGGTTGGCGAAGAGCACCATGATGGTGTAGAGCCCGGCGCCCGGCGGCGTGTACTTCACCGTGAAGGTGTCGTTGTCGTTCTTGATGATGTCGAAGTCGATGTCGGCCTCCAACGGTCCCACCACGCCGGGGGCACATTTGATCCCGATGCTGACGTCACCTGTGAGGTGGCCCCGCCGTCAGCACCGTCTCGCCCTGCTCCTCTGGGGTGGCACCAAGGCGGGGTGGGACCAGGGGTGCGGGGCTGCTCCAGGAGCAGGGATGAGGGACCAGGCCCAGGGATGAAGGATGAAGGACCAGGACCAGGGACGAAGGACCAGGACCAGGGATGAAGGATGAGGGATGAGGGACCAGGGATGAAGGACCAGGACCAGGGATGAGGGATGAAGGACCAGGACCAGGGATGAAGGACCAGGGATGAGGGACCAGGATCAGGGATGAGGGATGAAGGACCAGGGATGAGGGATGAAGGACCAGGGATGAGGGATGAAGGACCAGGACCAGGGATGAAGGATGAGGGACCAGGGATGAAGGACAGGGGTGTTGTGCCCAGAGAGGGTCTCCATGGGTGCTGGCTGCCCCCCACCATGGGGACCTACCCTGCCCGGCCTCACTGCAGTCAACGGTGAAGTAGGTGGGCTCGTTGGCCTTCAGCCCCGTCTTCTCCACGCCCGGCCCATAGACCTTCACCCTGCCAGGGTGGCTGCCCTCCCCCACGGTCACCTGTGGGCATGGGGCGCGTCGCCGGGGGGCACCGGGGCACCGCGAACCCCTGTGTGCGCCTGGCGCCCCCCGCGCCCCACAGCCGCCGCCCTCCTCCTCCTCGTGCCTGGTGGCCCCTGCGCCGTCCACCCCCCGCGCCCCCACCCGTGTCATTGGACCTGGCACCCCACGGACCCCACCTTTGTGCCCAGCGCCCCGTGGGTCTGCGACCCTCAACCCCACCACTGGCACCCTGTCTTCATCACCCCGTGGGACCCCCATCTCCACCTGTGGCACCCCACCCCCACCCACATCACCCCATGGACCCCCATGGCCATCACCCCATGGAGCCCCGTTCCTACCCCGGCACCCCGTCCCTGCACCCCATGGGAGCCCCACCCCAGCACCCCATAGGTCTGGGACACCCATCTCCATGCCCAGCACCCCACAGGCCCCCCATGGCCACCCACGCGGAAGGGGCTGCGGGGGGTGGTGACGCCCCCCCAGGTGACGATGATGGTGTGCTTGATGGCCTTGGTGGGCACGTAGACGCAGTGGTAGGTGCCGTCGCCGTTGTCCTTCACCTTGATGTCGATGGGGCAGCCCTCGGCGTCCTGCGGGCACCAGGGGGTGGTGAGGGGACCTACCAGCACCCAGCGGCACCCAGCAGTACCCAGCGGCACACACCAGCACCCAACAGGACTCAACATCACCCATGGGCACACAACGGCACCCAATGGCACACAGCAGCACCCAACAGCACCCATGGACACCCAACAGCACTCAGCAGCACCCACTGGCACCCAACAGCACTCATGGGCACCAATGGCACTCAACAGTACCCAATGGCACCCAAGGGCACAGACTGGCATCCAGGGGCACCCAACGGCACCCAACAGCACACACTGGCACCCAATAGCACTTAACAGCACTCATGGGCACCAAGTGCACCCAAGAACACCCAACGGCACCCAACAGCACTCAATGGCACCCATGGGCACCAACAGCACCCAATAGCACCCATGGGTACCCAAGGGCACACACTGCCACCAATAGCACTCAACAGCACTCATGGGCACCAAGTGCACCCAAGAACACCCAAAGGCACCCAGGGACACCCAAGGGCACACACTGGCACCCAACGGCACTCAACGGCACCCATAGGCACACCCTGGCACCCAACGGCACTCAACGGCACCCATAGGCACACACTGGCACCCAACGGCACTCAACAGTACTCAATGGCACCCATGGGCACCAACAGCACCCAACGGCACCCATGGGCACACACTTGCACCCAAGAGCACCCAACAGCACCCAGTCGTGTCCTACCTGAGCGTAGAGCTTGAGGGGGCCCTTGCCGGCACCGCGGGTGTCGATGGTGAACTCGGCCGGCCGGTCCACGATGCAGCCAGTGGGCTCCAGCCCCGGCCCGAAGGCCTTCACCTATGGGTGGGGTGAGGGTGGGCGTCAGGGCTGTGCCGGCACCCCCAGCACCCATGGAGGGGGTGGGGGGACGGGAGGGAGATGGGGGGTGGAAGGAGGGCAGCACCTAGGGGTGCAGAGGGTGCAAAGATGGGGGGCAGCACCCATGGGCACAGAGGCTGCTGACGTGAGCTGTGCCCGAGGACAAGGGACAGTGGGTGCCATGGCAGGGTGGGGGGCGAAGGGGATGCAATGGGGTGCTATGGGGGGCAGCAGGGTGCTATGGGGTGCAGCAGGGCATATTAGAGTGTTATGGGGTTCAATGGGGCACAGCAGGGTGCTATGGGGTGCAGCAGGGTGCAATGGGGTACAGTGGGGCACAATGGAGCATGGCAGAGCGAGTGGAGAAGAATGGGGCACTATGGGGCACAACGGGGCACAGCCGGGTGCAATGGGGCACAATGGGGCACAATGGGGCACAGCAGGGTGCAATGGGGTGCTATGGGGTGCAATGGGGCACAGCAGGGGGCAATGGAGCAGAATAGGGTGCAATGGGGCACAACAGGGCAGAATAGGGTGCTATGGGGCACAGCAGGGCGCAACGGGGCAGAATGGGGTGCTATGGGGTGCTATGGGGTGCAGCAGGGTGCAACGGGGCAGAATAGGGCGCTATGGGGTGCTATGGGGCAGAACAGGGCACAACGGGGCAGAATAGGGTGCAACGGGGCAGAATAGGGCGCTATGGGGTGCTATGGGGCGCGGCAGGGCGCTGTGGGGCGCTACCTTCTCGGGGCAGGAGTCGGCGGGGGCGGGCAGGATGTGCGCGATGAAGGGGCTGTCCTTGATGTCCTCGTCGTCGCAGACCACGTGCACGGCGTAGTCCCCCGCCTCGCCCGGCCAGTAGCGCACGTCGCAGGAGCCGTCGCCGCGGTCGTCGCACTCGATCTTGGCCTGCGACGGGCCCTCGATGGAGAAACCTGGGGGGCGGGCACGGTGCCGGCTGACGGGGACCCCCCGGAGACCCCCCGGCACCCCTGTCCCCAGGGTGGTGGCCCCCCGCGTCCCTCGTCGCCATCACTGTGTCCCCAGGGTGGTGCCACCCCACATCTCCATGTCCCCAGGGTGGTGCCACCCCATGTCCCCAGGGTGGTGCCACCCCACGTCCCCATGTCCCCAGGGCAGTGCCACCCCGTCTCCATGTCCCCGTGGTGGTGCCACCCCATGTCCTCAGGGTGGTGCCACCCCACATCTCCATGTCCCCAGGGCGGTGCCACCCCATGTCCCCAGGGCGGTGCCACCCCGTCTCCATGTCCCCACAGTGGTGCCACTCCATGTCCCCACGCTGGTGCCACCACACGTCTCCATGTCCCCAGGGTGATGACCCCCCATGTCCCCAGCGTGGTGGCCCTCCAGTCCCTTGTCTTCATCACAGTGACCCCCTGCCTGCACCCATGGCCCCAGGGTGGTGCCACCCCATGTCCTTGTCTCCATCATGGGACCCCCCAACCTGTGTCCATATCCTCAGCCTGGTGCCACCCCACGTCCCCAACGGTGGTGACCCCCCATCCACGTCCTTGTCTCCACTCTGATGTCCCCCAGTCTGCGCCCACGTCCCCAGGGTGGTGGCCCCCACGTCCCCAGGGTGATGACCCCCACGTCCCTCGTCTCCACTCCGGTGCCCCCCCTGCTCTGTGCCCATGTCCCCATGGTGGCCACCCCATGGCTATCCCCAGGGTGGGGCCACCCCACATGCCTCCATGTCCCTGTCCCCAGGGTGGTGACCCCCTGCATCCCCACATTTGTGACCCCCATGTCCCCAGGGCGGGGGCCCCCCAGCCCTCGTCTCCGCCGCGGTGCCCCCGGCCGGGCGTGCCCCCGCGCTCACCCAGGGTCCCCACTTCGGTGCCGATGGCCTCCACCACGAAGTCGGCCGAGCGCCCGACCACGCCGCCCTCCAGCCCCGGCCCCCAGGCCCGCACCTTCTGCGAGCCCGGCGCCGCCGCCACCTGCACCTCGAAGGGGCTGCGGGCGTCGCGTCAGCGTGCGCCCCGCGCACCCCGCGCGCTCCCCGCTCGCTCCCTGCGCGCCCCGCGCACCCCGCGCGCTCCCCGCTCGCTCCCTGCGCGCCCCGCGCACCCCGCGCGCTCCCCGCTCGCTCCCTGCGCGCCCCGCGCACCCCGCGCGCTCCCCGCTCGCTCCCCGCGCACCCCGCGCGCTCCCCGCTCGCTCCCTGCGCGCCCCGCGCACCCCGCGCGCTCCCCGCTCGCTCCCCGCTCGCTCCCTGCGCGCCCCGCACACCCCGCGTGCTCCCCGCTCGCTCCCCACGTGCCCCGCGCGCCCCGCGCACCCCCCGCTCGCTCCCTGCGCGCCCCCCGTGTGCCCCGCGCACCCCGCGCGCTCCCTGCTCGCTCTCCGTGCGCCCCGTGTGCTCCCCGCAAGCTCCCCGCGCGCCCCGCACACTCCCTGCACGCTCCCTGCGCTCTCCCCGCACACCCCGCACGCTCCCTGTGCGCCCCGCACGCCTCCGCACGCTCCTCGCACGCCCCACGCGTCCCGCACGCTCCTTGCAAGCCCCCGCACGCTCCTGACGCCCCACACGCCCCCCGCGCGCGCCCCGCGCACCCTCCGCGTGCCTCGCGTGGTACTCGCACGCCCCCCACGGGCGCAGCCCCTTGCACGCCCCTTGCACACCCGAAGGCACCTTGCGCACCCCCCTGCGCGCCCCCCACGTGCCCCGCACGCCCCTTGCACGCCCCTTGCACACCCACACGCCCCTTGCACACCCTCCGTGTGCCCCACACACCCCTTGCACCCCCGAATGCCCCTTGCACGCCCCTCACGCACCCTCCACGCCCCCCCTGGACCCCGTGCCCACCCCCTTGCACCCCCTCCACGCGCCTCGCACCCCCCCTCAACACCCCCACCCCCTTGCACCCCCCCCCCCCCGATTCGCCACGCCCGCGCGCGTGGGGCCGGGTGGGTGCGGGGGGTGCCGGCGCGGGGGTGGGGGGTGTCAGCTGACCTGCGGGGGATGGCGTAGCCCCCCCAGGTGATGGCCACCTGGTATTTGCCGGGCACGGCGGGGTGATACTCGCACTCGTAGACGCCGTCGCCCGCGTCCCGCACCGTCACCGGCTCCTCCGTGCCCTCTGCCGGAAAACGGGGCGGGGGGGGGGGGGGTGTGTGGGGCGGGTGAGATGGGGGCACGCGCACCCCGACCCCCACCCACGGGGACCCCCGTAGTGCACCCTCCCAAACCGTATAACCCCCGTGGGCAAGTCCCTGGCCGTGGGCGCCCTCATGGGACCCTCACCCCTAATTAGGTACGTCCCTCCATGGGCACCCCCACGGGCACCCCCACGGTGCCCCCCAACCATGGGCACCCCCACGGTGACCCCCTTGGTGACCCCCAACCATGGACAACCCCATGGACACCCCCAACCACAGGCACCCCCATAGTGCCCCCCAAGCGTGCACCCCTCCATGGGCACCCCCCAACCATGGGCACCCCCGCGCTGCCCCCCAACCGCGTACCCACCACGGGCAGCCCTCAACCGTGCACCCCCCTCCATGGGCACGGCCCCACGTGTGCACGCTCCCACACGCGGGGGCTGCTCTCCCGGGAGGGGCAGCGGCCACCCACGCCCACCCTCGCACGCCCACCCCCTCGCACGCCCACCCCCTCGCACGCCCACCCCCTCGCACACTCACTGGGCCCCTTGAGGAGCACCCGCAGGTCCCCGGTGCCGGCGCCCTTGGTGAGCACCCTGAAGTCGGCCGTCTCCTGCACCCGCACGCCCTTGGGCTGCAGCCCCCGGCCCGTGGCCCGGCACGCCGAGGGGGTGCACGCTGCCGGCACGGCCGCACCCTCAGTGCCCGGCGCCACCGGCACCCGGGGGTGCTGGGCTGGGGGCCCCAGGGATGTGGGGTGGGGGCAGAGGGGGGACATGGGGACACCCTGGGGTGTAAGGGACCCATAGGGACACAGGGGGGACACGGGGACACCCTGGGGACAGAGGTGTCCCAGGGGGGCTAAGGGTGCCATAGGGACACCCTGGGGTGTAAGGGACCCATGGGGACACAGGGGTGCCATGGGGACACCCTGGGGACAGAGGGGTCCCAGGGGGCCTAAGGGTGCTGTGGGGACACCCTGGGGCATAACGGACCCATGGGGACACCCTGGGGACACCCTGGGGACACAAGGGTGCATGGGGACACCCTGGGGACAGAGGTGTCCCAGGGGGGCTAAGGGTGCCATGGGGACACCCACGGGGACCCCTCGGGACCCATAGGTGTCACGGGGCCACCGCGGGCACTGCCGGGCGCCGCGGGGACGCGGGGCTGGGTCTCACCTTCAGCCACGTTGACGGTGAAGGGGCTCTTGGGGATCTGGGCGCCGGCGTAGGTGACGCAGACGGTGTGTGGCCCCTCCAGGACGGGCCGGTAGGTGCAGCGGTAGATGTTGTCCCCTTTGTCCTCCAGCATCACCTCCACCGTGTCCCGCCGGCCCTGGGGGTCCACGATCACCACCCCCACGTCGCCCGGGCCGGCCCCTGCCACCGCGAGGACACGGGCTCAGTGCCACCCAGCCACGCCGTGGCCACGCCACCATGATGGCGTGGCCCCGGTGCCACCCGGGTGACCCACGGCCACGCCACCACGAGGACACGGCCCCAGAGCCACCTGGGCAACCCACGGCCACGCTGTGGGAAGGACACGGTCTCCGTGCCCCCGGTGCCGCCCCGGCCACGCCGCGGTGCCGCGGGAGCGCCGGCCCCCGCCGTGCGCGGCGCCGGCCGCCGGAGCCCACCTGCGGTGTAGATGTCGAAGTAGGTGGGCTTGTTGGCCACGTTGCCGACGGGCTCCAGGCCGGGGCCGCGCGCCGTCACCTTGCCGGCGTCCCCCAGGGCCATGCCCACGGTGACGCCGAAGGGGCTCTTGTCGATGTTCTGTCCCGCGAACAGCACCGTCACCTGCGGCGCGGGGCGGGTGTCAGGGGCGGCCGGGTGCGTCCCCCCGCGCCGCCCGGCGCCTCGGGGGTCGCTGGGCGGGACCCCCAGGGTGACGTCCTCATCCCCCAGGATCAGGGGATCGCCGGCGGTGCCCTGTCCCCCCCCCGCCCAGGCACCCCCAAAGGTGGGGAGGCCGCGGCACCGGCCCTGGGGAGCCTTATGGACCCCCCCCAGGGACCCCCAGCCCCGGGCGTGGGGGGGGCTCACCTTGTGCAGCCCCCCGACCTTGGGCACGTAGGTGACGCTGTACGTCCGCTTCTTGTCGTTGTTGGGGACCACCTTGGCCTGGAGGGGGAACCCCCAAAACAGGGAGGGGGAGGTGTGTGACACGGAGCTGGAGAGCAGGGGACCCCCCCGGGGGGGGCTGGGGGCGGCCGGCCGCCCCCCCGTACCTCCTCGGTGTGGCCCTCGGGGTCCTCGACGTAGACCAGGACCTCGCCCACCCCCGCCTCGAGGGTCTCCACCGTGAACTGCGCCGGCTTCAGCACCACGTTCCCCTGCGGCTCGATGCCTGCCGGGCCCGGGGGTCAGGGACCCCCGCGCCCCCGGCACCCCCGGCGGGCACCCAGCCCCCCCCCCGCCCTCCAGCTGGCCCTTGGAGGCGGCAGGGGGGTCCCTGGAGC
This sequence comes from Phaethon aethereus, assembly GCF_964289735.1. Lineage (NCBI taxonomy): Eukaryota > Metazoa > Chordata > Aves > Phaethontiformes > Phaethontidae > Phaethon > Phaethon aethereus. Next base: position 1,097,403 of record NC_138575.1, read on the forward strand.
CCCGGGGGTCACCCTCGTGCCCCGACATCCCGCCTGGCCCCGTGGCACCCGCGTCCCCTACCCCCGCGCCCGGTCTCCGTGTCCCCCCTGCCCCGAGCCCCCCCGGCCGTACCGGGCCCGTAGGCGTGGGCGCGCGCGGGCTGCGGCTGGCGGGCGCGCAGGGGGGCCCCCGGCTTCAACTTGGCCTTGGGGAACTGGGAGAGGTAGGTCATCACCGAGTGCTCGTCCACGTTGGGGTCCACGATCTCCTCGGGGGCGATCACCTGCAGGGCGGGGGGGGGACACAGAGACACCCCAACACCTGTCAGCCCTGCCCGGGACCCCCCTACCACCCACCCAGGGCTGGTCCGTGCCCGGGGGGCACCCCGGGAACCCTCTGTGCCCCCCCCGGGGACCCCTTCGTACCCAGGGACCTCCCTGCACCCCCTGGGACACCCCCCGCCATGGTCAGGGACACCCAGGAACCCTCCTCCACCCCCAGGGAACCCCCCCCATGCCCCGAGGATCCCCTGGGGACACCCCGTACCCGCAGGGACTCCCCCCATGCCCAGAGACACCCCAGGGACCCCCCTCCACCCCCAGAGACCCTCCACGACCTCCAGGGACCCCTCCCATGCCCAAGGACCCCCGCCAGCAACCCCCTGGGGTCCCCTTCACACCCCCTGCACCCCACCATGGGACTCGCCGGCACCCCAGACCCTCTCCCAACCCCAGTCCGCAGCCGGGCCGCGGGGACAGCGGGCCCCTCCCCAGCGCTCCCAGTGCTCCCAGTGCTCCCAGTACCTGGGGGACGCCCAGCCAGTCGTCGGCCTGCTGCATGGCCTCCCGGGCGTTCTGCACCGGCTGGTTGGGGTCCCAGCTCTCCCAGTCCGGGCACAGCCCTGAGGGGGTCGGGGGGGACACGGGGGGGTCAGCGCCCCCCCGCCCCAGAGCCGCCCTGCGCCCCCCAGCGCCGGCGCAGCCCCCCCGTTCCCCCCGGCCCCCCGTGCCAGCAAGGACTGGGGGGGCGGTGGTCCCCCGTGCCCCCCCGCTCCCTAACTGGGGGTGCCATTGCCCCCCCGTGCCCACTTGCCGGGGGGCAACCGCCCCTGCGCCCCCCGGAACCTCCGAGCCCCCTAACCGGGGCTGCGACACGCCCCCCCCGTACCCCTGCCCCCCATAACATACCCCACGCCCCCCCCTAACGGGGGCTGCAACGCCCCCCCCCATACCCTATGACCCCCCTGACCCTCCGAGCCCCCTAACCGGGGCGGCCCCCCCCCCGCGCCCCCCGGCCCCCCTCACCGGGGGCGCAGTTGTCGACCAGGGCGCCCAGCGCGCGGCCGTCCTGCCAGTCGCGATGGAAGTTGGCGATCGGGAGCTGCGGCACCTTGTGCTGGATCCAGCCCAGCAGGCGCTGCTTGGGGGTCTGCCGGCGCGCGGCCTCCTCCTCCTCCTCCTCCCACACCGGCATGGAGATGGAGTAGTGCAGGATCAGCGTCCACACCAGCCCCAGGATCAGCTTCAGGTTCCGTCCACGATCGCCTTGCTGTCTGCGGGCGGGCGGGGCCTCAGCGCGCCCCACGGCGCCCCACGGCGCCCCGCGGACCCACCGCCCCACGGACCCACCGCCCCACGGCGCCCCGCGGCCACCCACCGCCCCACCGCCCCGCGGCGCCCCGCGGCGCCCCGCGGCCACCCACCGCCCCACGGACCCACCGCCCCGCGGCGCCCCGCGGCCACCCACCGCCCCGCGGACCCACTGTCCCACGGCGCTCCACGGCGCCCCGCGCTCACCCACCGCCCCGCGGACCCCCACGGCACCTCGCTGTCACCCACCGCCCCGCGGCGCCCCACGGCGCCCCGCCGCCTCGCAGCACCCCACTGCCCCGCGGCACCCAACAATGCCCCATCACCCCACGGCACCCCACCGCCCCACAGCACCCCACTGCCTCACGACGACCTATGGCACCCCAGCACCCCATGGCGACCCACGGTCCCACCACACTACGGCACCCCACAGTGCCCCACCACCCCACACTGCCCCACGGCACCCCAGGAACAGCCTGGGACACCCAGCACCCCACAGCACCCCATGGTGCCCCACGGCACCCCACGGCTCCCCGGGGGTCCCTGTGGCCCCAGGAACAGGCTGGGACCCCCCTGGGACCGTCACGTCTGTCCCCACCCCCCTCCAGCACCCCACGGCACCCGGCCACAGCACCCCACGGCCCGACCCCCCGGAGGACCCCACACGGGGCACCAGCACCCCCACATCCCCCCACGGCACAGTGCCGGGGGGCGACACTCCCCCAGCCCCCGGGGGTCCCTGACCCCGGGATGGGGAAACTGAGGCAGGGGGCGGCTCGGGGGGGGAGGGGAAGCCCCCGGCCTCCCGGCCCCCTCCCCCACCGCCCTGCGGAGAGGACCCGGGCGTCCCGGCCCCTCCCCCCGCTCAGGCCGGAGAGCGGCCCCAGGCGTGTGTCCCACCCCCCCCGCCCCACGAGCGATCGTGTTTCGGGGAGGAAATGGGCTGCAGATGTGGCCGGAACCCCCCCCCGCTGGGGCCTCCGGGGGGGCAACCTCGGGGGGGGACACCCCAACACCTGGGGGGGAAGGGAGGGGGGGCAGGGACGCTGGGGGGTCCCCAGCGCTGCCCAGAGCCCTCCCCCCCGCACCCTCCCGGGTCTGGGTGTGCAAGGGCGGGGGGGGCCGGGGGGGCACGAGTGCGCGTGCAAGGGGGGGGTGCACCCCCGCGCCCCCCCCCCCCCCGGGCTCTGCGGGGGGCTGCGGGCGCAAGCTGCCCTCGGGTGGGGGTCGCGGCCCCGTGCCGGGGTGGGGGGGGGGGGGACACGCACACGAGCGTGCGAGGGCGCGCGAGGCCGCGTGGGGGAGCGTGCGAGCGAGCGTGCCCCCGCGGCGTGAGCGCCCCGGCACGCGGCCCGCGAGCCAAGAGTGAGCTCAGCGCGGCCTCGCGCGCCGCGGCCCCCCGCGCGTGCCCCCCACGCGTGCCCCCCGCGCGGGGGTCAAGCCCACGGCGCGGCCGTGCGCGATCGTCGCCGGCCCCGTTGCCCGTCGCCCCCGCACACCCGGCCCGCGGGCCCGGCCCTCGCACGCCCGCGCCCCGTCAGCCTCGCCCTTGCACACTCACCCCGTCCCGCGCCGCCACCGCCCCTGCCCTTGCACACTCACCCCACTCCCCATGCCTACCCTTGCACACTCATCCACACTCCTCCCCATCACGCCTGCCCTCGCACGCTCACCCCCAGTACGCGCGCCCCTCGCACGCGCGCCCCTCGCACGCGCGCCCCTCGCACGCGCGCCCCTCGCACGCGCGCCCCTCGCACGCGCGCCCCTCGCCACTGACCGATGGACACCAGCTTGATGTGCTCCCGCTCCAGGAACTCGAGGGCCACCGAGACGTTCTCCAGCTTCATCTGGCGGAAGTTGGGGCGCGGGTGGTACTTGCGCCCCATCTTCTTCTGGCTCAGCACCTCCAGCAGCGCGATGAGGCGCAGCCCGTCGCTCAGGTCCCGCTGCAGGTCCCCGATGCGCTTGTGCACGCACTTGAGGTGCTCGTTGCACCAGCGCGTGAAGGTGTTCTGCTGGATCTTCTTCCAGGGCGCGTCCTCCGCCAGGTCCTTCTCGGTGGCCGGCAGCTCCTCCGGCTCCTCGCCCGGCTGCGCCTCGTAGGTGGAATTCATGGTGGGTGGGTGCTGGGTGGGGGGTCCTGGGTCGCTCCTGTGCTCAATGGGGGTGCTGGGTGGGTGCTGGGGTGCTGGGTGGGGGCTCCTGGCTCGCTCCTGTTCTCTATAGGGGTCCTGGGGTCCTGGGTGGGGGGTCCTGGCTCGCTCCTGTTCTCGATGGGGATCCTGGGTGGGTGCTGAGGTCCTGGGCGTGGGGTCCTGGGTCACTCCCGGTGCCTGGGTGGGGGTCCCAAGTCAGTCCTGGTGCCTGAGGTGGGGGTCCCGGGTCAGTCCCGGCGTCCTGAGGGCGTCCTGGGTGAGGGTCCTGGGTCAGTGCCGGTGTCCCGGGGGGGGTCCCAAGTCCGTGCTGGTGTCGCGGGTGGGGGTCCTGGTCAATGCTGGGCGGGGTCCTGGCTCCGGGTGGGAACACCGGTGCTGGGGGACGGTGTCCTGGGTCGGTGCCGGTGTCCCGGGGGGGTGCCCCGGGGGGGCGCGCGTGCCCGGTATGGGGTGCCGGTGGCAACGCTGGTGCCGGGGGACGGTGTCCTGGGTGAGTATCCCGGATCAGTCGCGGCGTCCTGGGGGGGTGTCCCGCGTGGCTGCTGGTGTCCTGGGTGGGGTCCCAGGTCCCTGTTCCTGGGGACAGTGCCCCGGATCGGTCCCCGCGCTCAGAGCAGGGGGGTCGCGGCTCGGTGCCGGGGTCCCGGGTGGGTGCCTGTGCCCTGAGTCAGTCCCCGCGCTCAGAGCGGGGCGTCACGGCTCGGTGGCGGGGTCCCGGGTGGGGTGGGTCCGGGTTCTCGGTGTCGGTCCTGTGCCGGTGCCCGGCGGCCTGGAGAAGTCCCGGTGCCGGTTCCGGGGTCCCGGAGAGGAGCGGAGGGTCCCGGAGCAGGGTCGGGGGCCGGGTGGGTTCCCGGGGCCGGGGGCGGCGAGTGGCGGCGCTGGGGGCGGCGGCGGCTTTAAGCGCTGCCCCGGCGCGTCCCGCCCCACGGCCGTGGGATGGGGCCGGGCCGGCGGGGGGGGGGGGCCTGACCGCAGCCGCTATTTATAGCCCCGGCGGCATCGCCATCGCCCCCCCCCCGGGCCGGCACCCCCCAGCCCCGGCACCCCCATAGCCCGGAACGAGACCGGCACCCCAGGAACCCCCCGCACCCCCAAACCCCCGCACCCCCAAACCCCCCCGAAACTCTGGCACCCCGTAATCGCCGAAAGGCCGGCACCCCCAAACCCCCAAAACTCGGCACCCCCAAAACGCCGGCACCCCCCAAACCCTGGCACAGCGGCACCCCCAAACCTCGCCACCCCCGAAACACCGGCACCCCAAACAGCCCCCCACCCAGTAGCTCAGGCACCCCAACACCCCATCAGCCTGACACCCCCAAAACCCCGGCACCCCCAAACATCAGCACCCCCATACCCTGGCACCCCGACACTGCGGGCACCCCGACACCCCCGGCACCCCCATACCCAGCACCCCGACATGCTCCAGTGCCGTTCGCACCCCAACCCGCCCCCCAAAGACCCCCAGGAAACCCATTCGTGCCGGACCCTCCCAGGACCCCAACCGAGAGCCCCCCAAGACACCCCCCCACAGCGTGACCACCCCACTGGTGGCTCCAGCCGTGGGTCCCCTCAGCCGTGCCTCAGTTTCCCCACTGGGGTGTCACATGGGGAGGGGGCTCATTCACGATGGGGGGCAGACCCACACCCCTGCCCCCTGCTGCCCCCCACGCTGGGGGGTCCACCTGCACACCCTCAGGCCCAGGCTGGGTGCTGGGTGCTCCAGGCCTGGGTCCTTTTTTGCGGGGGGGATAATTTTGGGGAGGGGGTGTGTATCAGGTTCCCCCTGGTTCCGGTGTCCGGCCGCCGGCGTCACCGCGTCACCGCTGGCCACCCGCCCTGGAAGCTTCCAGCGGGTGGGGGGGGAGTGGGGGGCACCCAGAGGCCTGTGTTCCAGTTGGGAGGGGGGCGGGGGGGTGCAGGACGCTCGGTGTCCTCTCCCGCCACCCCGTGACTCAGTTTCCCCTTCCACGGGGAGGGGTTCCCCAGGTGGGTGCTGGTGGGCGGGGTGGGGGGGGTGAGTGGGCACCCCAGGGTGACAGCGCACACACACACACCCCCCCCGGCCCGGGCGCCTGCGCCAGCACCTAAAAATAACCCGGCGAGTCACGGCCACGCACCCGGCACCCAAAATACCCCGGGGGGGCCGGAGGGGCACGTCCCGCTCGGGGTGGGGGAGACAGGGGACGCAGACGGCTGGCACGCGGCTGGCAGCGGCACCCCGGGGACCCCGGCGGCGCCACACAGGGTGTATTTGGTGGTGTTGCTCCAGGGGGGGGGTCAGGGTGCTGGGGGGTGGGTGTCAGGGTGCCCGCCGGGGGTCTCAGCTTTGCTTCAGGCAGGGGTAGAGGAAGATGATGGTGGAGGCCACAACGAAGAGGATGAAGGGCTTGAGCCCGCCGGTGGTCTCCTGGGGGGGACACGGGGGTCAGTGGCACCCCCACCACGGTGGCACCCCGGGGCCCTTGGATGTCGGGGTGACCCCCCCCGTACCTGTCTCTGGGGCCCCTCCGGGCCCTGGTGCTGGGCGTCCTCGGGGTCCTCGGGGCGGGGGGGCACTGGGACGGGACCCTCCGTGTGCCCCGGCCCCTTGGGACACCTGCAGGAGATGGCGGTGCCGGGGGCCACCGGGGACGCGGCCGGGGGGCCAGGGGACATGGCCGGGGGGCATGGGGGGACGTGGGGACAGGGGGCATGGGGATGTGGGGACAGGGGTCGCGGCTGGGGGTCACGGGGGGACGTGGGGCAGGGGACACAGGGACGTGGCCGGGGGACACATATGGGGCCATATCCAGGGCACAAGGGTGGGGACATGGACGTCCTGGGGGGTCCCATGGGTGCCGTGGGGCAGGGGGCCCGGGGGTGGTACTGGCGGCGGGTGCCGCGGAGCTACCGGCAGAAGCGGTGGTGGTGGTGCCGCCGCGGCGCCCGCTGCTCCTCGCCCGGTGCCTCCTGCTGCGCCCACAGCCTGGCCGCCTCCTCCACGCGGCACCGCCGCCCCAGCCCCACGGCACCGCGCCCCACGGTGTCAGCCCCTGCCACAACCACCACCCCTTGTGCCGCAACGTCACCCCACCACGCCAGGGCAATGGCCAATAACCCACCACACCACGGCCACCAACCCACCATGGCCACCATCCCACCATGGCCACCATCCCAACATGCCCCCCATCCCACCACAGCCACCATCCCACCACGGCCACCATCCCACCACAGCCACCATCCCACCACGGCCACCATCCCACCACGGCCACCATCCCACCACGGCCACCATCCCAACATGCCCCCCATCCCACCACAGCCACCATCCCACCACGGCCACCATCCCACCACGGCCACCATCCCACCATGGCCACCATCCCAACATGCCCCCCATCCCACCACAGCCACCATCCCACCACGGCCACCATCCCACCACAGCCACCATCCCACCACGGCCACCATCCCACCACGGCCACCATCCCACCATGGCCACCATCCCAACATGCTCCCCATCCCACCACAGCCACCATCCCACCACGGCCACCATCCCACCACAGCCACCATCCCACCACGGCCACCATCCCACCACGGCCACCATCCCACCATGGCCACCATCCCAACATGCCCCCCATCCCACCACAGCCACCATCCCACCACGGCCACCATCCCACCACAGCCACCATCCCACCACGGCCACCATCCCACCACGGCCACCATCCCACCATGGCCACCATCCCAACATGCTCCCCATCCCACCACAGCCACCATCCCACCACGGCCACCAACCCACCACACCATGGCCACCACCACGCCACGGCCACCACCACGCCACGGCCACCACCCCACCACGCCTTGGCCTCCTCCCTGCCACGCCGCGGTACCTTGGTGCCGTGTCACCTCGGCGGTGACACCCGGCCGCCGCCGGGCCCTCAGGCCGGCCTCGGCACGCAGCGCGGCGGCTTCCAGCTGGTACCGGGCGCAGAGCTCCTGCCCGCGCCGCACCTCCGCCCGCAGCCCGGCCACCTCCTCCCGCAGCCGGGCGGCCTCCGCCGCCCGCTGCCCGGCCGCCGCCAGCGCCGCCGCCCGCTCTGCCCGCGCCAGCGCCAGCGCCCGCTCCAGCTGCCCCAGCTCGGCCGCCTGCCCCGCCTGCAGGGCGCCCAGCTCTGCCCGCAGCGCCCGCAGCCCCGCTGCCGGACGGCACGTGTGGGTGCCGCCGCTCGGGGGGGCCGGCTGCGAGCGGGGCGCGCCCACGCCTATGGGTGCCCGACCTTGGGGTGCCCGTCCCCCATGGGGTGCCCGTCCCCATGGGGTGCCCCTCCTTGGGGTGCCCCTCCCTGGGGGTGCCCAACCTTGGGGTGCCCATCCCTGGGGTGCTCGTCTCCATGGGGTGCCCCTCCTTGGGGTGCCCCTCCCTGGGGGTGCCTGTCCCCCATGGGGTGCCCGTCCCCCATGGGGTGCCCCCCCCGGGTGCCCATCTCTGGGGGTGCCCATCCCTGGGGGTGCCCAACCTTGGGGTGCCCATCTCTAGGGGTACCCCTCTTTGGGGTGCCCATCCCCATGGCGTGTCCCCCCACGGGGTGCCCGTCTCTGGAGCTGCCCTTCCTTGGGGTGCCCGCCCCCCCGGGGTGCCCATCTCTGGGGGTGCCCCTCTTTGGGGTGCCCCTCCCCACGGGGTGTCCCCCCCGGGGTGCCCGTCTCTGGGGGTGCCCGTCCTGGGGTGGGGGTTCCCAGTTCGCCACACTCACTGCCCACGGAGGGGGAGGCGCTGAGGTCCATGGCCCCCCGCCCCGCTGTGGGGCACCCTGCGCCCTGTGACCGTCCCCCGGGTGACGGTCCCCGGGGGCGGCATCTCTGGTTGCCCTGGCAACCGCCTCCCCCATTCCCTGGGGGCCCCTCGGGGTGGAGGGGTTGAGGGGCCCGGGGGGCTGCAGCGGGTCCCCCCAGTGCCGCTGTCCCATACCAGTCCCCCAGCACCAGTACCCCCAGCGCTCCTGCTCCCGCCGGGGTCCTCACCCCGCCCCCCGCCCCAGCTTTGGGATGCGTTGTGGGGAGCATTTACTCTGGAGCCTACTGATGGCCACCAGGGAGCAGTGGGCACGGTCTGGGGGGGGCAGCCGTGCTCCTGAGTCCATTTTGTGCCCCCCAGGCCCGGCTGCGGGGGGGGGGGAATGGGGTCCCTAAATCGGGAGGGGGGCTGCGCCTCGCCGGAGGGGTGCAGGCCTGGGGGGAGGGGCCTGCAGGAGGGGCGGGGTCTGTGGTGACGTGGAGGGGGGTGTTCTCTGACCCGGGACGGGCCGCGCACCCCGGGGGAGTCGTGACCTCATTGGCGATGCGGCGATGTCATGCTGAGAACGGTACGGTACGGCACGGTACGGCACGGAACAGTATGGTATGGCACGGCACGGCACGGTACGGTATGGTACAGTACGGTACGGTATGGTACAGTACGGTACGGCACGGTACAGCACGGTACGGCACGGCACAGTATGGTATGGCACGGCACGGTATGGTACAGCATGGTACAGCAGGGTATGGCACAGTATGGTATGGCACGGTACGGCACGGTATGGCACGGCATGGCACGGCGCAGCACGGTATGGTACAGTACGGTATGGTATGGCGTGGTATCGTTCGGTATGACCCAGTCCAGTACGGTATGGCCTGATGTGGTACTGCACCGTATGGCGTGGTACGGCACGGCACGGCGTGTTACGGTATGTTATGGTACGGTACGGTATGGTATGGTACAGTATGGTACAGTACGTTACGGTACGTTAGGGTATGGTACGGTACGGTACAGTGTGTTATGGTATGTTATGGTATGGTACAGTACGGTACATTACAGTACGCCATGGTACAGTATGGTACAATACGGTACAATATGGTACAATATGGTACGGTACAGTACAGTATGGTACAGTGCAGTACATTAAGGTACAGTACGGTACAGTACGGTACAGTATGGTACAATATGGTACAGTACAGTACATTATGGTACAGTATGGTACAGTACATTATGGTACAATACGGTAAGGTACAGTACAGTACCTTATGGTACGGTACGGTACAGTACAGTACGGTATGGTACAGTACAGTATGGTACAGTATGGTACAGTATGGTATGGTACCGTACAGTATGGTACAGTATGGTACAGTACAGTATGGTACAGTACAGTATGGTATGGTACAGTACAGTACGGTGCATTATGGTACAGTACGGTACAGTATGGTATGGTACTGTACAGTATGGTACAGTATGGTACAGTACAGTACGGTGCACTATGGTACAGTACGGTACAGTATGGTATGGTACAGTACGGTACATTACGGTGCATTATGGTACAGTACGGTACAGTACGGCAAAGCCCGGTCTGACCCAGGACCGTATGGCCCAGTATGGTACCATACAGCACGGTGTGACCTGACCCTGTACGGCCCAGTCCAGCCCAGCCCAGTCTGGCCCAGTCCAGCCCAGCTCAGAGTGGTTTGGTACAGTACAGTACGGTATGGAGCAGTGCAACCACACCTGACACAGCCCAGTACAGCCCAGTACGTCCCAGTATGGCCCAGTGTGGCGCAGTACAGCATGGCCTGAGCTGGTACAGTACAGTTTGGCACAGTACGGTACAGTATGGCACTGCTGGACATGACTCGGCCCAGTATGGCCCAGTACAGACCAGTATGGCCCAGTACAGCCCAGTGTGGCCCAGTGCAGCCCGGCCAGGGCAGGAGCCACAGAGCCCCCCCCCCCGCCGGGGTCTCAGCCCAGCCCTGTCCCCTCCCTGTGTCGCCCCGGTCCCCATCCCTGCTCCCCCAGCACTCACCTGTCCCCGCCCCAGAGCCGGACACAACCCCACGGGTGTCCCAGAACACACCCACGGGTGGGCACACCTCTCCCCCGCCCCATACACCCCCGCAGAAGGAGACAGATACCCACGGAGGTGTACACACAGCCCCGCTCCAGGCACCCATGCAGCAACGAACACGCACCCATGTGCCCATCACCCTCTCCGTGGGCACCCCACTCCGCGTGGGTACCGGGGGGTGCCACCACCCCGCTGCCCCTCCGCTCCAGCCGGCCTTTATATGCGCCCCCAGCCCGGGGAGGGGTGGGGTGCGGGGGGGCCCCGGGCGCCCTTAATCCCCCCCCTAAGCGGCTTGTGCTCATCCTTCCGGCCCCCACGTCGCCCCCACGGTCGCGGGGGGGGCAGGAAAAGGGGTGCGGGGGGTGCGGGGGGGTGCGGGGGCAGGAAAACGTTCGGGCTCGTCCGGGATTTGAACCCGGGACCTCTCGCACCCTAAGCGAGAATCATACCCCTAGACCAACGAGCCGCCGCAGCGCCACTCGCTCCTCCACAGGACACGCGTGGGTGGCCGCGGCGCGGGGGCGGCCGGGGCGGGGGGCGAGGGACGCGGCGGGGCAGCACCAGAGGTGCAGACGACCCCCCCCCCGCCAAAGGCACCCCCCAACCACACACCCCCCCGGCTGTGCCCCCCCGGCACTGCACCCCCAAGTAGTGCCCCCCAAGTAGCCCCCCCCCGGCACTGCACCCCCCCCGGCAGCCCAGGCTCCCCCCGACCCATGGGGTCGTCCCCCGCCACGGGGCAGAGCAGTGGGGCAATAAATAGTGGGTGACGCTGTGGGGGCACCCTAGGGTGCTGGGGGGGGAGGTGTGACCTCACTGGGGGGACCCCAACGCCCCACCCGAACCAACCCGGGACGTCCCGGTGGCAGCAAGACCAAAGCTCGGGGTCCCCTGCGTGTCTCTGGGGACCCCCCCCAGCCCGCCCCAGAGTGGGGCTGGGGGGGGGCCCTCACGCCCCCCCAAATCCCCCGGGAGCCCCGGCAATCGGCTCGGCCCGGCTTAGGGAGGCCGATTAGGCTCCCGGTCCGGCTTAGCCCCCCCTAATCCCCAAGTTTGCCCCAGGATGAAGCCCTGATCCCCCCCTCAGCCGTTAAGCGGCTTGGAGCCGGGCAGGGTATATCAGAGGGGGAGGGCAGGGGACCACCACGTCCCCCCGCCCCCCCCCAGCCCCGTCACCATGTCGGGCGACGAGGAGTTTTACCTCTTCAAGAACGTGTCCTCGGTGGGGCCGTGGGATGGTCCCCAGTACCACATCGCCCCGGCGTGGGCCTTCTACCTGCAGACGGCCTTCATGGGCGTCGTCTTCTTGGTGGGGACCCCCCTCAACACCATCGTCCTGGTGGTCACCGTCAAGTACAAGAAGCTGAGGCAGCCCCTCAACTACATCCTGGTGAACATCTCCTTCAGCGGCTTCATGGCCTGCATCTTCAGCGTCTTCACCGTCTTCGTCTCCAGCTCCCAGGGTTACTTCGTCTTCGGCAAGCACATGTGTGCCTTGGAGGGCTTCGTGGGGGCCACCGCAGGTAGGTGTCGGGGTGACCGCTGTGGGCTGGGGGGGCTGTAGGTAGGGTTGACCACCTAGAGAGTTGGTTTGGTGGAGCTGTAGGTGAAGGTGATCACCGTGGTCTGGTGGGACCGTAGGAATTGGGGTGACCACCATGGTTTGGTGGAGCTGTAGGAGTTGGGGTGACCACCATGGTCTGAGGGGGCTGTAGGTAGGGGTGACCACCATGGTTTGGTGGAGCTGTAGGTGAAGGTGATGACTGTGGTCTGATGGGACCATAGGAATTGGGGTGACCACCATGGTTTGGTGGAGCTGTAGGAGTTGGGGTGACCACCGTGGTCTGGGGGGGCTGTAGGTAGGGGTGACCACCATGGTTTGGTGGAGCTGTAGGAGTTGGGGTGACCACCATGGTCTGAGGGGGCTGTAGGTAGGGGTGACCACCATGGTTTGGTGGAGCTGTAGGTGAAGGTGATGACTGTGGTCTGATGGGACCATAGGAATTGGGGTGACCACCATGGTTTGGTGGAGCTGTAGGAGTTGGGGTGACCACCATGGTCTGAGGGGGCTGTAGGTAGGGGTGACCACCATGGTTTGGTGGAGCTGTAGGTGAAGGTGATGACTGTGGTCTGATGGGACCATAGGAATTGGGGTGACCACCATGGTTTGGTGGAGCTGTAGGAGTTGGGGTGACCACCGTGGTCTGGGGGGGCTGTAGGTAGGGGTGACCACCATGGTTTGGTGGAGCTGTAGGAGTTGGGGTGACCACCATGGTCTGAGGGGGCTGTAGGTAGGGGTGACCACCATGGTTTGGTGGAGCTGTAGGTGAAGGTGATGACTGTGGTCTGATGGGACCATAGGAATTGGGGTGACCACCATGGTTTGGTGGAGCTGTAGGAGTCAGGGTGACCACCACAACTGGCTGGGGATGCGGGTTGGGGTGACCAGCGTGGCCTGGGGGGGGCCATAGGAGCCGGGGCGACCGCGCCGGGCCTGGGGCCGTGGGGCGGGGCGGCGGGTTGAGGCCGCGGCGCTGCGCCCCCAGGGCTGGTGACCGGGTGGTCCTTGGCCTTCCTGGCCTTCGAGCGCTACATCGTCATCTGCAAACCCTTCGGCAACTTCCGCTTCAGCGCCAAGCACGCGCTGGTGGCCGTGGCGGCCACCTGGCTCATCGGCGTCGGCGTCGCCATCCCCCCCTTCTTCGGGTGGAGCAGGTGGGGGGCGCGGCGGGCGGGGGGCCGGCGGGCTGCGGGCAGGGTGCCGGACGGCGCCGGGAGCGGTGGGTGCGGTGCCGTGTGCGCGCCGCGGGTCTGCCGGGAGGGTGCTGAGCCGCCCAGCAGTGCCGCGGGGGTGCCGTGGGGTGCTATAGGGCTGCCATTGGGTGCTATAGGAGTGCCATAGGGGTGCCGTAGGGCTGCCGCGGGGTGCCGTAGGGTGCCGTAGGGTGCCATAGGGGTGCCATGGGTAATATAGGGGTGCCATGGGGTGCTATAGGGGTGCCATAAGTGTGCCATGGGGTGCCATGGGGTGCTGTAGGGTGCCATAGGGGTGCCATAGGGGTGCCGTGGGGTGCCATAGGGTGCTATAGGGGTGCCATAAGTGTGCCATGGGGTGCTGTAGGGTGCCATAGCAGTGCCATGGGGTGCCATGGGGGTGCTATAGGGCTGCCATAGGCGTGCTGTTGGGCTGTCATGGGCTGCTATAGGGTGCCATAGGGGTGCCATAAGGGTGCCATGGGTAGCCTTGGGGTGCTACAGGGGTGCCATGGGGTGCTATAGGGTGCTATAGGGGTGCCGTGGGGGTGCCATAGGGGTGCCATAGGGGTGCCATGGGGTGCCATAAGGGTGCCATGGGGTGCCACGGGGTGCTTTAGGGTGCCATGGGGTGCCATAAGGGTGCCAGAGGGTGCTATAGGGGTGCCACAGGGTGCTATAAGGGTGCCATAATTGTGCCACGGGGAGCCATGGGGTGCTATAGGGTGCCATAAGTGTGCCATGGGGTGCCATGGGGTGCTGTAGGGTGCCATAGGGGTGCCATAGGGGTGCCGTGGGGTGCCATAGGGTGCTATAGGAGTGCCATAAGTGTGCCATGGGGTGCTGTAGGGTGCCATAGCAGTGCCATGGGGTGCCATAGGGGTGCTATAGGGCTGCCATAGGCGTGCTGTTGGGCTGTCATTGGCTGCTATAGGGTGCCATAGGGGTGCCATAAGGGTGCCATGGGTAGCCTTGGGGTGCTACAGGGGTGCCATGGGGTGCTATAGGGTGCTATAGGGGTGCCGTGGGGGTGCCATAGGGGTGCCATGGGGTGCCATAAGGGTGCCATGGGGTGCCACGGGGTGCTTTAGGGTGCCATGGGGTGCCATAAGGGTGCCAGAGGGTGCTATAGGGGTGCCACAGGGTGCTATAAGGGTGCCATAAGGGTGCCACGGGGAGCCATGGGGTGCTATAGGGTGCCATGGCGTGCCATAAGGGTGCCATGGGGTGCTGTAGGGGTGCCACAGGGTGCTATAAGGGTGCCATAAGGGTGCCACGGGGTGCTACAGGGATGCCATGGGGTGCTATAGGGTGCTATAGGGGTGCCGTGGGGGTGCCATAGGGGTGCCATAGGGGTGCCATAAGGGTGCCATGGGGTGCCATAGGGTGCTGTAGGGCTGCCATGGGGTGCCGCAGGGGGGACCCAGGGGCGCCGCGGGGATCCCGCCGGGGCGGCCCGTGGCCGCGGGGCGGGCGCTGAGCGCGCGCGCCCCACAGGTACATCCCCGAGGGGCTGCAGTGCTCCTGCGGCCCCGACTGGTACACGGTGGGCACCAAGTACAAGAGCGAGTACTACACCTGGTTCCTCTTCATCTTCTGCTTCATCGTGCCCCTCTCCCTCATCATCTTCTCCTACTCCCAGCTGCTCAGCGCCCTGCGGGCCGTGAGTCCGGGCGGCGCGGGCGGCGGGAGCGGCGGCCGGAGGGGCGGGCGGGGGGGCCGGGGGCGGCCGGAGGGAGGCGGGGGGGGGGGGGGCAGGCGGCTCCGGGACCCCGACCCCCGGCTTTGGGCGCAGGTGGCGGCGCAGCAGCAGGAGTCGGCCACGACGCAGAAGGCGGAGCGGGAGGTGTCGCGCATGGTGGTGGTGATGGTGGGCTCCTTCTGCCTCTGCTACGTGCCCTACGCCTCCCTGGCCATGTACATGGTGAACAACCGCAACCACGGGCTGGACCTGCGCCTGGTCACCATCCCTGCCTTCTTCTCCAAGAGCGCCTGCATCTACAACCCCATCATCTACTGCTTCATGAACAAACAGGTGCCCGCGCGGCGGCGGGACGCCCGGGGACACCCCGGCGGGGAGATGGGGACACACGGGGACACTGGGGCGATGGGGACACCGGGGGACACTGGGACAATGGGGACACACGGGGACACTGGGGGCAATGGGGAGATCCTGGGGACACCGGGGCGACGGGGACACACGGGGACACTGGGGCAATGAGGAGATCCTGGGGACACCGGGGCAATGGGGACACCGGGGGACACTGGGACAATGGGGACACCGGGGGACACTGGGGCGATGGGGACACACGGGGACACTGGGGCAATGGGGAGATCCTGGGGACACCGGGGTGACGGGGACACACGGGGACACTGGGGCAATGGGGAGATCCTGGGGACACCGGGGCGATGGGGAGATCCTGGGGACACCCCGGCGGTGAGATCCTGGGGATGCCGGGGCGATGGGGACACCCGGGGACACCCCAGCGGGGACACCCGGGGGCACCCCAATGGGGAGATTCTGGGGACGCCCCAATGGGGACACCTGGGGACACCCTGGCGGCGAGATCCTGGGGAGACCAGGGTGATGGGGACACCCAAGGACACCAGGGAGATGGGAAGATCCTGGGGACACCCTGATGGGGATATCTGGGGATACCGGCGCGATGGGGACACACGGGGACACACAGGGACACCGGGGAGATGGGGAGATCCTGGGGGCACCGGGGTGATGGGGACATCCTGGGGGCACCGGAGCCATGGGGACACCCCAGGGTGCCCAAGAGTGTCTGGGGACCAAGGACGTGCAGGGGCACCCAGCCACCGCAGCCACCCAGGGGTGCCCGGGGACGCCTGTGGGGCCGGGGGTACCGCGTCCCTGGGGCCGGGGGCCGGCGCGGCACCGGGGATGGGAGGACGGTCCCGGAGCGGGAGGGGGAGACGCGCGGGACCCCCGGGGCTGAGCCGGCCGCGCTCCCGTCCCCGTAGTTCCGCGCCTGCATCATGGAGACGGTCTGCGGGAAGCCCATGACGGACGACTCGGACATCTCCAGCTCGGCGCAGCGGACCGAGGTCTCCTCCGTCTCCTCCAGCCAGGTCAGCCCCAGCTGAGGAGCCGCCAGCACCCGCCCCGGCCCCGGGACCCCCCGGCTGTCCTCGCTATAGGGCTGGGGCTTCCCTGGGGGTCCGGGGCCTCGGCCGGCCTAGGATGTAGGTGCGGGTGGGACAATAAACCACCGCCGCGGTCTGAACGCAACGCCGAGCCCGTCTGTGTGTCGCTGGCCCCACGGCGGGGCGGGGCTGGGGGTCCCGTGGGCGGCTCGGCCCCACGGCGATGCCGGTGCAAGACCCTGCTCCCTTGTCCTTGGGCGGGACCCACGCGCAGCCGTGGGGCAGGGAGGTGGGATGCAGGGGTGGGGTTGGGGTGGTGCAGAGCCCCCCATCTGTGGGGCTGGGGCAAGGCTGGATCCCATAAGTGGGGCTGAGCCCCCTTCGATGGGGTTGGAGTGGTGCTGGGGCCTCATCTATGGGGCTGGGGTGGTGCAGAGCCCCCATCCATGGGGCTGGGCTGGACCCCGCCCGTGGGGTCAGGGTAGTGCACAGCCCCCGTCTATGGGGCTGGAGCGAGGCCGAGCTCCTCTCCATGGGGCCGGACTGGTGCTGGATCCCTTCTGTGGGGCCGGGGTGGTGCTGAGCCCCCATCTATGGGGCTGAGGCCCAAATCCATGGGGCAAAGGTGTGGCTGAGCCCCCACCCATGAGCGCTGGGGCAGTGGGGACAAGGACGCATTTCCCCCCCCCCAGCCCCCCAAGCCATGCCAGGACCCCCGCCCCACACCTCAACCTCCCCCCAGGCGTGGGGTGCCCGTGCCCCGATTGGGGTGCAAGCTGGGGGGCCGGAGGGCCACACCCGGGGGGTACCCTGGGCGGGGGGCAGCGATGCCGGGGGGCAGAAACACCTCGGCGTGAAGCGAGGCGTGGGGCGGGGGAGCGGGGTCAGCCCCCGCCTCGCGCCCCCGTTTTGGGGCGAAAGGGGCAGGATTCGGCGCGAGCCCCCGGCCACGGCCCGAGGCAGCGTTGGGGGTGAACGGAAACAGGTTTATTGAGCCACAGAAGCCTCCGAGGCGGCCGCGAAGCTCCGTTTACACCAAAATTAACTCGTCCCGAGAGGAATACCGGAGGAATAAACACAGTGGGGCGAGAGGGGGGGGACACACAGGTGTGGGGCGAGCCCCACGGCGGGAGACAAAAGTAGTGTCTGGAACGGGTAACGCCGCGCGTCGCTCCGAAGCCCTTCGGGGCGGAGAAAGCCGAGCGCGCCGGAGCGCGCCGGAGCCGGCGCGGCGCGCGGGGAAGCGGCCGGGGCGGCCGATGGCGGCGGCGAGCCTCCCCACTGGAGGCGGGGGTAGCGCCCGGCGCGCGTACGGGCTCGGCCGCTCCGCCGGCGCGCGGGAGCGGGGGCGTTACTTTAAGAAAGGCAGAGGAAAGACGAGGGGTACATATATATCTATACGTTACAGCCCGCGCGTCTCACGCCCGGAGCAGAGCCGGTTAAGGGAGAAGTCGGGTTTTTCGGCCGGCGCCGGCCTCGGGGCGACGCCGGCGGCGAAGGGCCCGCGGGTGCCGGCGGCGAGGCGGCCCTGGGCAAAGCGGGGAGCGCACGGCTCAAAAAAACCCCCAAAACCCAAATATAATATTAATAACGCAAAAAAGAGCAATTCGGCCCTGCCTCCCCCGCGGCCCTTTTGGGGGGTTCAAGGCACTTCGAGCGACGCCGTTTCCGGGTTTTGCAAATCCGGCTCCTCCGGCAAAAGCGCGGGCAGCGCGCGGGCCAAGGCCACCGGCGCCGGGCACGCCGTGCCGCGGGCTGCGCAAAGCCGCGGCTAAAACACGCAGGGGTTTTGTTTTTCCTTTTTGGCCCTTATCGTTCGCCGGCTTCTTGTGGGGGGCTTTGGTTAAGTTTTTTGGGGGGGGGCTTTTTTTTTTTTTTTTTATTTTTTTTTTATTTAAAAGCGGCGCCGGGTAGGTACGGCCCCGGGGCGGCGAGGGAGGCAGGGCAAGGGGGGAAGCGGCACCCTCGCTCTGCGCCCCGCTCGTCAGGACACGCGGTTCTTCGCTCCCCGCCGAACCACGACGGATACAAAAATCAACAGAACTCGTTAAGACCAGAAAACCACGTGTAAATCTTAAAAAAAAAAAAAAACAAAACCCAAAAAACCACAAAAAAACCCAACAAACCGCCCCAAAAAACCCCACAGAGTGGCTTCCAGAAGAGCGCGTCCCCGTCCCTTCGGGAAGGAAGGAGGGGGGGGAAAGAAAAACCAACCCAAGCGAAAAGGACGGGAAAGGATTCGTTTCGTTTTGCGTCGTTTCACCTCATCGCCTGAAATAAGTCTCAGGAGCGAAAAACGTTTCTTCACCATCGTCCCAGGAACGGTAGAAAATAAATTATTTAAGGAACGGCTTTGTCCGCGCAGCGCTCAGAACTCATCGTGCCGCACCAGGGCCTCCCCGAAGTCCGTGGCCTGGCTCCCCACGAACAAGTCGTACTTCTCCACGATCTCCTCCCGGCTCAGCTTGCCGTCCTGCGGGAGCGCGGAGACCCAAACGCCCGTCACTTCCCCGGCCAGCCGCCCCGCGCCGCCCGCCCCGGCCTTCCCCCCGCCCGGGCCGCCCCTAATTAAAGGCAGCCTAACGAAGGCGCTAGCTTTATCGGCGGGGAAAGGGCGCGTGGGCGCGCGCCCGGCTCCGGCGGAGACCCCCGAGGGGCGGGAAGGCGCCGTCCCCACCTTGTTCTGGTCGGATTCGTAGACGAGGTGCCGCGCTTCCGCCTCGGCGTGGTCGTAATCCGAGGGGAGGATCCAATCCTTGGTTTCTTCCTTGTCCATTTTGCCGTCGCGGTTCTTGTCCCTGAACTCCACGAATTGCTCCCGCTCCGTCTTCACCCACTCGGGCTCGTCGGCCTCGCCGTCGTGGCTGTACATGTCGCCTGGACGGCACGGCGGGCATGGGCCGCGCGCCCCTCCGCCCGACACCCCCCCTCCCCGAAGGGGAACGCGCCGGAGGGGCCGCCGGGAGCGCGCGCCGCGCCGGGACGGACCCCGGGATCGGCGCGCGGGCCGCCGCTGGCAAGGGCGCGACCGGGACCCCCCCTCCCCGCGTCCCTGCGGCGGCTCCCCCGTCTTCAAGGACCCACTTTAAGCCTCTTTATTTCCCTAAATTCACCCTAAATTTCAAGCGCCGGCCGAAAGGGGCTCGGAGAAGTGGGCAGCTTTTCTCCGCGTTCAAAAAAAAAAAAAACAACTAAACAACACCCCAAAAAACAACAAACCCCCCAAAAAAAGAGGCCGAGCCTGGATTCGGAGCAGGTGCTCCCCCCCCCGGGGCCTGGGAGCCGCCCTGCCCACCCCCAGCACCCAACGCCTGTCGCCGGTTCGGGATTTAACCCAGAAACCCCGCAGCGAGGCCGGGGGAGCGGGGCAGGGCTAAAGTTAGGAAGTTAAAGAGGGAGATAACAACATTCCAGGAGGGGGAGGGCAGGGAAAACACGTGCCGGCAGCTGCCGCTGCGCCGCGGGCCGGGGCGCAGAGGGGACGCGGAGGGCGGCGGCAGAGCCGGGGTGCCGGCGTCTCACCTATGTACTCTTCCAGGTCAATGAAGCCGTCGCCGTTCTTGTCGATGTCCTCCATGGTCTCCTGCAGGGGGGAGACGGCGGTGATTGCCAGATTTCCAACCCTCTCCATCCATTTGGGTTTTTTTTTTTTTTTTTTTACCAAAAACACTGAATTTTCTGCGAGATCCCCGCCCGCGGCTCCCCGGCCGCAGCGGACCCACCTGCACGACTATATCTTTCATGTAATCGTACTCTTCGGGGTGCAGAAAGGCAGTGAACTCTTCCTTGGTGGCGGTCAAGTCTCCATCCCTGTCAGCCATCTTGAAGCGTCGCTCATCTCGCACCATCATTTGTTTATAATTAAATCCGTCATCGGGGTCCGGGTCATCTGGGGCAGGAGGAGAGAAGAGGCAGCCGCCCCCGGTCAGCTCGGGCAGGGGGGAGATGCCCCATGGTCACCACCAACCCAGCTTCAACCCAAGCTCAACCTAAGCTCAACTCAACCTCCTCAACCCAACCTCAACCCAACAGCCTCAACCTCAACCTCAACCCAACCTCAACTTCCCAACACTTTGCCACGGCAGCCTGAATTTTAGAGATCGGCGGCCATCATGTCTCTCCTGCCCCTCGGCCAGGACGAAGAGGAGCTGCCAGCAGCCGTGGGATACCAGCATTCCTGAGGAAGATGCCCCCAGCAGATAGGAATCGGGGGTTCTTTCTGGCCGGTGCGGCCCTGGCGGCTCGGCCCAAGCTATTTCTGGAGGAGAATGTGTAAGGGGATATTGCTCTCCGCTGCCGGGGCGGCTTCAAAGCCAGCGAAACATCACCCAGCACCCGCCGCAGCAGGAATATCTGGGCACATATGGCCACTAGATATAGCTACGCCAACAGCTATAGATAAGCTTCGGGATACCGAAGCGGGCTTTGTTTGTCAGCCTATAGGAAAATATCGATAGAGGAGGACGTGGCCGAATCCTTGCGGGGTGAAGTTAAGCGAGAGCCAGGCCCGGTCTAAAAAAAGGCTCCCTCCCTTCTCTGTTTACATCCAGGACAAAAGGCAGGGGATTAAGCAGCTCTGTGCAAGCCCCGGTGCTGGCCAACCATTAGATATAAGACGGTAAGAAGATTTTATTTTAAGTCACCTCTAGGGCACAATTAAGCCTGAAGTTTCCTACCTACTCCCCAGCTTTCGCCTGGGAAAGCGGCGTGTGCCGAAAGCTCAAACAGAAGCCTCAGGACGAGCGCTGGCTCGCACGACGGCGGAGCCAGGCGAAGCGAAAGGCCATTTCTTTAAATACGTTTAAAGAATTTATTTAAATTCTTAAATACATTTGGCCGAGCGGCTTTAATCAGTTTTAACCAGGTGGCCAAGCGGCAAAAAGCCGAGCAAGCTGACTTAACAAGGGCGAAACCCACCCAAAAAAACCGCTTTGCCTTCGGGTCCCTGACCTCGGGGGCACAAGCGAAAGGTTTGCCAGGGCGGGTTGAGGGGAGGGAGCTGGGGAAGCGCTCGGGAGCTGCCGGCGGCAAAGCCACGAGCTCAACTTTTTAATCTTCCCGGAGAGACACAAGCGTTCCTGCTTCCACGAGCCACCCGCGGCGGCAAGCGGGTCTGACGGGACTGAAGGACAGCAACGAAAAAATGCATTCTTATTCTTATTTTGAAGGGGGTTTTAAAGGGAGTTTGACTTTAAGGTGAAGCTCTTGGATATCTACCGCTTGATATTCTTGCTTTCCGCACGGAAAGCAGGATTTCGATCCTGCCCGCGGCGCCGACGCGCACCGAGCTGCTCGATTACGGCACTGGGTGCAGCCCAGTGACTAATACAGTGCTGAAGTTTTTTAAAAACAAACAAACAACAAAAAAACCCACCCCAAAACCAAACAACATTTCGCTGTGATGACAAAAAGCAAGCATTTTTTAAATACTCAGTAGAGCAGTAAGAGAGGGTGGTGCCTCGGCTCCCCCGCGCCGGGAGAGGGATGTTCTTAACTCGATTAAGGGATCGGCCGGCCTCTTGGCCGCGCGTCAACTCTCCGGAGGCGTTTCCAACGCCGCGCCGGCCGGAGAGCGAGGAGAGTCCCGTGTAAGGGACGAGAACATTTCAGCAGAATGGTGCCGGGGAAAGGAAGGGGGGGGAAAAAAAAAAAAAAAAGGAAACAACAAAAAAAAAGGCAATTCCTGCTGCAAAGGGAGCGCGGAGCCAAGGCGGGAGGCAGGCGGGAGAGCGGGGCGGTTGGGATCTTCCTGGCGTTCGGGAAGGACAAAAGTACGTGGGAGCAGCGCTCCGGCCGGCTTTCTCGGCCGCGGCCAAGGGCACTCGGCGTCGAGCACCGGTCCCCGGCTCTGGCTGCCGCGACCTGTACGGCGGATCGTCCGTCGCGGGGGCCGGGCGCTCCCCTCTCTTACAAATTAGGCTTGAGAAAGGGTTTCCTCGTTAGGGTTCTTTTCCTCGTCAGGGTTGTTGGTTTGGTTTTGTTTTGGATTCTATCCCTAGAGGTCACAAATCCCACTGCACGGGCTGCAAAGAGCGTGATAAAAGCCCTCCTAGGACCTCTTCAAGGCTGGATTTGAACGGGCAGCTAGGCTGGGCTTTCTGCGGACCCCAGTAATTCAGCATGAATGGAAAAGCGAAGCTTAGTAAGGCCTGCCCCGGCCCTGAGGGGGTGCGAGGAGCTTAGCAAGACCTGCCTGCAAACTTCCACCTGCCTCGGGCTTTAACCCGCTCCTTCACAAGGAAGAGCCCGAGGGAAGACGGATGAGCCGGCCGCCATACGTTCTGCGGGGCATTTGACTATCTTTGGAAATACTCAGTAAATTACACTGGATTCCGTGCTTTCAAGCCGTAGCTCATCGTCCCATATATGTATGCGCTCCGGGGGGCGGGAAGAACTGGCAGGGGAACTGGTATTTTTCTAAACGTCTTAACCCCAGAAGAGTTTCTTCTTACCTCACTCCTCGGGGTGTTTGAGTCCTTACGGGGCTGCTGACCTCTCCTGCGTGCCAAAAGCTACGGGCTCCGGGGTCTAAAGCTACTGCCGGGACAAGGGGGGAAGCCGAGATGCGCGCGCAGGCCTTTGGAAAGGGATTAAAGAGGCTCTTTGCTAACGATCTGCGGGGGTTCGGGGAGGGCGCAGACGCCCAGCAAAGCGTGGCTTCGACAGGTTAGTCGGCGTCTTTCTGCAGCTACTAAAATGGCACCGGTAGCTTGAAATTCAAAAGCTAGAAGGCAAAAAAAAAAACCCCAAAACCCACTACCCCAGGGGCCTTTCGTCACATCGCCGCTCGCGCCGAGCTCCGAGCTGCTTTTCACAATTAAGGGCATCAATAAAGCAGAGTTACGTGGCCGCGTGTCGATCGCGAGCTTCACCTTTGAGGTTTGTTTTTTTCTCCCCCACTTTTTTTTTTTCCCTCCCCCTTCGATCGCCCTTCGTGAAGGCCACCGGAGGGTAAACGCGGAGGACTTGCTTTGGTTTTAAGCCCGAGGCTTCGGGGATGAGCGGAGAGCTCCCGCTCCATCGATCGCACTTCTGCTTTATTGATGAGAGACCACCACCAGATCGGACACCTCGCCCCTTACCGAGGTAAGTGCCATATGTCACGTTTCTGTACTCATCCCAGGAGATAAATCCATCTTGGTTCATGTCAAACTCCTGCCACTGGCGTTCGACACTGTCATACACGTATTTCTTCTGGGCCTTCTTAATCCAGGCTTTCAGCTCCCCCTCCGTCACAAACCCATCCTTATCCGTGTCTATCTTATCTACCATCATTCTACAAAAACAAAACAGCAAGTTTCAAGCGCCGGCTCCGCAAAGTTTATATCCCAAGAGTAGAGACCTACCTAAGATGTAGCCGTAGGTGGCATTTTTATATTCCTCCCAAGAAATGAGGCCGTCCTCATTGAGGTCGTGCCCTTTCCACTGCCGCTCTACATCCTCGTATATCCAGCGCTTTTGTGCAAACTTAATCCAGTCTTTCAGCTCTTCCACAGTTACAAACCCGTCTTTGTCTTCATCTATTTTACTTACAATCTTTCTGTAGAAAATGCAGAAAAATCCAGCAAAAGTTAAGGGCAACAAGGTTCTAGTTCTACGGGGCGGAGCAGCGGCACCGCGGCGGCCCGCTCCCGGGTGCCGGAGGGAGCAAGTCGCAGCGTTTATCACCGGGTCCCGGCAGCGTGACCGCACGGACGGCTTGTCCTCGGAAGCGCCGTACAGTCCGGCCGCCGAGACACCGGCTTGCTCGCTCTTGGGGTTGCGTATTCTTCCGGAACCGCGCGCCTTCGGGGAAAGCGTTTTGCCGTTGGACCTTGGGAAACGCCCCGTCGCGCGTCCCCCCCGACGGCGCGCGGGGGGTTAAGCGCATACACATACTTACGTTGAAAAAAAACAAAAAAAAAAACCCCAAAAACAAACGAAAAGGGGAAGACCGGCCCCGGTGAAGGGACACAAAGACCGGGCTTTGGCTTCTTTGCGCGCCCAAGCCCAGCAAGGTGGAGAAAACCCTCACGGGACGGCGCTGGGAAGCCGACGTCGACGTCGGATCCCACCCGAGGACGATGCCCACCCGTTCACCGAGGGAGAAACCGGAGCCGCGTGGTTCGTAAAGCACGGCGCGAGGCCGCTTTATTTTTAGCGGCGGCTGCGCAGAAAAGCCGCCGGGGAGGAACGCAGAGACCCATAGGCAGCCGCACGCGAGCGAAGCGAAACATCGAGCGCCAGCCCAGCCCAGACGGGACACTGGAGCCACCCTGCTCGCAGCTCCCAGCTTTGCTTGTTCCGTAACTGCTTTTAAAAAGCAAAACCACGGTTTCCTCTGCGGCCCAAAGGCTGTTCCTAAAAAACGAAAGGCTGGGATAAGAGTGGTAAAAATACTTTTAAAATAATTTAATAACATTAAATTATTTTATATATATAATCAATGATATTAAATTTAATTTAATAAAAAATATTTTTAAGAAACTCTTCCAGCTGGATGCCGGGCTTCACCTGGGGCGGGTGGCCGCTCGCAGGCCGCGCGCCGCACGTCGGAGGCCCGGGGCGTTTCGCAACCGCATTAACAGTCGCTATTTCGGGGGAAGAGTTGAGAACTTCCACGCGCTGCGCGGCCGACGGAGAGCGGGACGGCGATCCCGCTCCCACGGCACGGGTTAAAGCCTCCCGCTTCGCTTGCGGACGGTTAAGCTGCAAACACGAGAGTCAAGGACCGGGCCATCGTCCTTCCCTGGCTTTGGCACGGGGCGGGCTGGATCCCATCGGGAATTTCCCCAGCTGCTTCCCCAACCACAAAATCTGAACCGTCCCAGCCTTATTAAAAAGGTTTCTGCGACGCCGAACCCCCCGGCACCAGCAAAAGGAGGAGCCGCCGAGCGACAAGACCTGGGCAGCGGCAGATCTCGTACCAAACCGCTTTTCGTCCCTTCGGCCGGGGGCGACGAGAAGGCGGGCCGCCGGCCCGGCCGCGCTGCTCGGCGCTCGGGCACCGGCGCGGCTCGCCGCCGGCACGAGGATGGCTTGGCAGGGCGCCAACGGCCGGAACGAAGAACCGGCGCTCGCGGCGGGGCGATTTCTCCGGGAAAGGTTTCTCGGGGAGGGGGTGGGACACGGCAAACCTTGGGAGGTTCGGTTAGAGAGCAGCTTCCCCCCCAGCTCTAACTGGGTCTGGGGAAAGTTGAACCGTCCCCGCCCGCAGCCCGGGGCGAGCTCGGCGCTGCCGGGGACGCTTCGGCAGCTCCCAAACCTCCGCCTTCAGCTGCTTCCGCGGCTCAGTGCCAGAAGCAGATGCTCACAAGCTGGTTTCCCAGGGCAGAAGCCACAGAACCCGTTAGTTTTCATTCAAAAAAAGCCAAGAGAGACCCAGCCGTTCTGCCGGAGGCCGCAGCAGCCCGGGCGGGGAGGGGGCGGCCGGGGCCCCAGATGTTTTGCGAGGGCTGGCAGCTGGATCCGCTCGGCTTTCCCACTCCCGCCTCCGAGGGGATCCTGTTTGCCCGGCGCTATCGCCGGGAAGCTCGGCGAGCGTTGCCCTAACGCGGCAGCCGTTGAAGAAAAACAAGGTGGAGGAGACGGGACGCTGTTCCAAAAAAAATCCCGGTGGCCCCCAGAAACAGGGAGGTGAGACGAGCAGTACGGAAACAGAGCCGGGAAACGCGGAGCCAGAGCTCTCTCCCAGAAAACTGGCTCCTTTCAACAGCACAACAGGATTTAAAAAAAAAAATAAAAGAAAATTTACATAATTATACATTCATAACAAGTTTATCAAACCCATTCAGGCTCAGGAAAGTGTGATAAATCCGCCTCCGAGTGAAAAAAAAAGCAAAAAAAAAAAAGCTGGTTTTATGTCAAGGGCGAGAGCGGTTTGAAACAGCCTCGTTAAAACATCCGAGTGGAAACTCTTACCCCAGCCCCGCTTCCACTGCCAGCTTTTTCCAGCAGATAACTCAGCAGAACAATGAAATTAAAGCGCAGAGCCGTGACAAAGCCTACGGGTCAGGAAAACAGTGCGGGGGGGGATCGCCGGCGTGTTTCTGCTCTCTGCAGCTGGAGCTGCACGTTCCCCTTCGCCTTCACGCCTGGCGGAGGGGGCAAAAGAAATAATAAAAAAATAAAAGAAAAAAAATCAAGAGATCCTCTCGCAAAAAGCCACCCGGCTCATCTTGTTTTGCAGTTTGCAGACCGACGGGGGCCTCGCTGCAAGGCAGCCAGCGATCCAAAGAGGTTTTCCAGTTTAAAAAGTCCCCGGGGAGGGGGTGGGTGGGTGGGGTGTGTGTGGAATAAAAAAATAAAAAAATAGAAACCTCACACTCCAGCCAAGACTCGTGGGGAAACCTGGCATCACCCCGCCCGGCAAACCCAGCTGCATCCCTCTGGTGTACCTCGCCCTGGTGGCATTTCCCCGAGCACCTACACGTGGTTACGCTTTCCCTTCTCATCAGGGAGACCCATTCCTTCGAAAAAAACAACGAGCAAAACCTCTGGTTTTCGCCGCGCACGTGCTGCCGCGCCGGCCGTAGCGTTGGGCCGAGCGGTCGGGCGCTACGCCGGCGAGCCGAGCCCGTGCAGGCGCCGGAGGACGGGCGCTGCCGCCGGCCCGCCGCCTCCCAAACCAGAAAACCAGAGAAAGCCGAAGGGTTCACGGGGCAATTCGGACACAATTTGGCCGGCCGCAAGTCGGCCCTTCCGCCCGACATCGAGGAGCGTCCCGACGGCAAGGCCAAGCTCAGCAGGGAGGTGCCAGGTGGGAACGCAGCCCTCGGGGGTCTCCGAAAAATGTCTGGTCGGGGCTGAGCCTCCGAAGGTTTAAGCCTTTCTAAGCCCGACGGGAACAACTGCGCCGGCAGCTGCTGCCGCACACAAAGGCGCACGCCGCGGCGCCGGGGAGCCGAGGCCGGCAGGGCCCGCGCCGTCTCCCCGAAACGCCCCGTTCCGGCGTCTGCGGGTGGCAGGGGAGGCAAAGGGACGGAGCAGAAGTTAATTTTCAGGAGTTGCTCCATTTTCGCCAACTCGTGGCTCTGCGCAGCAACCGGCTGCTTCTCGACCGGGAAGAATAACGTGGCAGGAAAATGCAAGTAATCCCCCGGGCCTCCAGACCGCGGCCAGCGAGCGGTACCTCACCGGAGCCCGGCGAGCTCCGTTTGGCACGGTTCGAGTATGGCAAAGGGAAAGGCGCTTCTTTTCATTTACACTTTGTAGTTTTGGGGGAGCATTTGGTGCTTAGACGCAAGGGTGTGTGGTCGGAACGACTCAAGGTGACCCCGCGGGCTGCCAGCAACGTCTCCGGCGAGGAGAACCGCACGCCCGCTGCGTGACTTTGTCACCAGTGCTTTGTGTGTTGGTCACTAAATTGCAGCTACTGCTGCCTGAAAAATGACCTTTAAAAGGTTCTAGTTGAGGCTGCCTCTGGCACCCGAGGTGCAAGAGACCGCACGTGAATGCTGGGGTGACATTTACGGCCAGCACAGCCCGCTGTGGGTTCATTCTCTCCCAATCAAATTTTTATTGCGGCTCTTTTCCTTACCCGAGTCTCTCCTTGCTCTCCTCCGGCGTGAGCTGATCGAAGGTTTTGGCCTCATCGGCGCCGAGGAAGGCGTCGTGGTCGTAGTCGAAGTTCTGCGCGTCGTCGTGGACCTTGTCGCTGAGCTGCGGGTCGTGGTGAACCCGGTCCTTCTTCTCGGTGGGTTTGCTGGAGATGCAGAGCATGGAGAGGGACAGGCACAGGAGGAGCTGAGGGATGGTCATGGTGGCTCAGGCGCACCTACGGGACGGAGAGGGACGGGGGATTTAGGAGCTCGCACCGCGACAGGTACGCCGGAGCGGCACGACGCCGGTTCCAGAGTCGCAAACCAGAGCTCTGACACCAAAACGGGGCGAGCTGATGAATTAATACCAACTATCGGGGCAAAGTGACCTCTGAGCCCTACGGCGCTGGCGGACACCCCGTTACCAGACACGCGGAGCAGCTCCCTGCTCCCACACCCGCCCCGGGCGCCCCGGCCGAGCCCCTCCGTACGGCGCAGAGCAACAACTGTGTTTGCTGGAAGGAGAGCCTCCTCGGCGAGGAATGCGAAGGATGCGTGGCAAACGCGCACGGCGGATCGCCCGTTACGCAGCCCCCGCCGAGCC
The DNA here is from genome assembly GCF_964289735.1 of Phaethon aethereus. NCBI lineage: Eukaryota > Metazoa > Chordata > Aves > Phaethontiformes > Phaethontidae > Phaethon > Phaethon aethereus. The sequence continues at coordinate 1,125,961 of NC_138575.1, forward strand.
GGTCGCCAGCCGCGCCGGCTGCCCTCTGCTCTCACGTCCTCCTGCCCGCTTCCCTCCCCAAAAAATCCCCTCCTTCCCAGCGAGGTATCTCGTCCACCCGATAGCTTCAGACGCTCCCCCGACACCCTGTGGCTGGAAGTCTGTCCCACACATATTTCACCATTAATTCAATCTCACCGGGCTCGCTACGCCCATCTGGAACGCGGTCCCAGGTGCCAGGCGCCCACACCAACAGGGACGCTCGGGACGTGGCCATTTATCACCCAGATCGTCTGTCCGGCGCTCGCACGGTAACGCTGCGGCGTCAGAGACGGTCACGGCACGCACCCGGGCGGAAAAAGGTGGATAAATAGGCGAGAGCCGCACTCCGCGATCAAACTCGCAAGTATTCCCCATCCTCATCTCCTTAATCTACGTTTAAATCAAGCAGCTGAATTCTTCGGCGCGCCCCTCCAGCGGCGGGATCAAGCTGCCTCACTCCCTCCATGCAGGCAGAACGCTGCTTGCGCAGTCCTGCCTGAAAAAGATTCTAAAAATTTAATTTTACCCTCTAAAACCCAGAAGTTAAAGAGTCCACGCAGCTAAGGTGACTTGCGGAGGTTAGGAAGGAGTAGCAGGATGGGGGAAAAAAACCACCTTCTAATAGAATAAAATGAGGAGAGTTACCTGCCTGAAGTGTTACTCAGGAGCTGGTGAGGTCAAGGGATTCGTTATATTTAGAAAAAAAATCAAACCCTTCACCAATATTTGCCTAAAACGATGCAGGCCGCAGGGCAAGGAGCCCATTAAACCCTGCCCCACGGATTTACCCGCGGTGTTTGTGCCGCAGGAATCCCTTCAGCGACGACAGCGGGCGCCGGGGCCGCTCGCCCCGCAGAACAAAGGCTCCCAGACAGCCCGAGGGTAGCTTGATCTTTCGGGTCCCCGTACAGGTGCTGGCCTTAAGCCACCTTCCCGCCCGGAGGACACGAGAAGGGACGAAAACAGGTCACGCTCATCACATAAATAGTCAAGGCTGGCGTCGAAGCAGCCATCGGGGCAGGAACCCGCGAGGAAGATGAAGGACCGGAGGAAGACACTAACGGCATGACGGCGGCTGGGCTCTGCCTGCAGAAGGGAGTGTTATATCAGGGGAAAAAAAAAGGAAAAAGTCAAAAAGAGGTGAATTATGAATTTAAAGTGTGCTCACCGGCGCTTCGGCAGCATTAGGGACCCGAGGGGCGAGAAGCAGCGCCCGGCAGGCTCGGCCCTCGCAGAAAACCCGCCCGGCACGGGGTGATGATCACCAAAGCATCTCAGCTGCTCCCCGCTCCGGAGATCTCCGGAGGATCCCCGGGAGCGAAGCCCTTAGTGCCCTGAGAGCAAAGCTGGCGGGTCCGAGCGGTTGGTCCCTTCTCAGGAGCAAGGCGGAGCGACCTCAGGGCCGAGGCCAGGCAGCAGCCGGCGGGCAAGGGAAAGGAGCCAAACCCCGAGACGCGAGAGCGTTGCCGGTTTTTCCTGAAGGTTCAGCCGTAGAGAGGGCTGGAAACCACCGCTCCGCTGGGAAAAATTAAAAAAAAAAAAAAAAAAGCAACAAAAAGAGGAGTCCCGCTGCCACGACTGCATCCACCACCGCGCGTACCTCGAAGGCGGAGCGAGTGTTCCGCAGCGGGAAGGTATGAGGGAGGCAGGCTGCGAGTTCCGGACTCGTACACGGCAAACGCAGGCTTGTGGCCATTAATTAGCCCAAATCAAAGGGAAGTTTGGGGATATTTAGCCGTGGGAAGAGACGTGCGCACGCTATTGCGTCGGGAAGGATGGAAAAGCTGGAAGAACAGCAGCTTTTCGCCACTCACAGACAATTTCTGCGGCACAAGCTACCGAATAAACCCGTGTTACCCTGTGACATTCGGAGGATCTGGGCTTGCCGCGTCTTGTGGAAGGAGCCAGGATAACACCGCGACAAAAATATCCGAGTTTGGGGCAAAAAAAACCCCAAACAAACACAACCCAGAAATCACGGAGCGGTAACGCTTCCCAGGCGGCTGCGCAGGGCCGACAGCCCGGACCGCGAGTGTGAATGCTCGCAGCGCTCCGGCTGCCGGTGCACTGGCAAAGGACACCGGGGCAGCCGGCACGTGCCACCCAGCGCATTGCCAGCCCCGTGATGAACCCAAGGCTTCGCACGGTGCCCGCGGGCTGCCACGGAGGATGAGGAGATGAGGAGGAAGGCGGGAGCGGTGGCAGCTCCACGTGGAGAGCAGCATCCATCCTTCCAGCCAGCACGGAACCATTCTCCAGCATATCAGGGGCAACACGCCCCTCTTCACATTTTTATTTATTAGTTTGAAACATATTAATGCTCCCTTGTGGCTTTTACGGCGTGAAGGATATCTGGAACCCCCCCACCCCGGGGATTGTCCCCGGGCTGGGTGATTTAATCCCTTCCCCATCTCCTCCCGAGGCCACGGCGGAAGGATTTAATCGCGGTTCCTACCGGCCTCCAGCCACGTGGAACGAGCTTCGCAGTCACTATCAGCCAGGGCGGGAGGGAAAAAGCCGCATCCTCCCAGGGATGGGAGGCTGGGAAAAGCAAACGAGATGAAAAGCGCCACCCGTTTGCAATCCAAGCTCGATCCGGGTGAAAAAAATCCTCAACCCCCGGCCACCTCTGATGCAATCCAGCGTGGCCATGACCTCAGCAGGGGGGGGCATTATTTAAGAGCAGCTCTGTATATATATTTAGACAAAGCACAGCTCTTGCTCATTTTGAGCACGACCCAGAGCCAAGGACCTGCCCACCACACACCAACCTCCTCCTAATCCTGAGCGCGGGCTGGACTAAAGCACAGGGTGACCTGGAATGGGTGTAAATACCATGATTTTATCTACAATGTCCACAGAAAGAGGCCATGAGCCATTTGGAGGTGGTTAAAAGGGACAATCTGACCCCAAAGATGGATCCTGGCTTCGCGCCGGGTGCCAGGGAGGCGATGAGCCTTACCTCGGTGGGTAAAGATGCTGCTCTAGCGCTTAGAGGGGCAAAAAAACCCCATAAACCAACCATTATTCCTAAATAATTCACATCAGTAACAGCTTCTACTGACCAACAGTGGTTCCACCAACAGGACTGACCCTCAAATTTACCTTGGAACTCAGAGTTTTGGGAAAAATGAGGCTTCGAGCTCGATTCTGTGCACCCCTCTTCCCTCCCCAGCTAGTTATGCAAACCACAAACCGCTACGGGAAGGGAAGCCGGCAACAGTTCTCTGTTCTCCTAAATAAAAGGGTCCTGGCGGTGAACCGCGGTGAAGTCGGAAGCGGCAATTAGCGGCAGGGAGCTGGGAAGCATTCCCTCAGAAGGAGGTCTCCCCAAACCCCGGCGGGCAGAGGAACTCGGGACTCCGGTTGGCTTTGCAGCAATACCGATGGAAGAACTTGGGATTCTGCGCCGGGCTTGGTTTTGCGGCGTTATTCAGAGCAGACCGACAGCTAGAAACCGCTTTGGAAGCGCGTTTCCCACCTGGGTGTCCAGCTAATTGCATCGAAAAAAGCCTACAGACAATATAATTTATTCAAATTTTGGAATTAGTCTCTATTTTGGCTTTTAAGGGGATTAATCCCCTTCCCCAGCGGGCTTGGGCAGACAGGCAAACCCGGTCTTTTACCCGCAGGTGGACGAGCGGGTCGCCTCCGCGTGCCGCTGACAGAGCTCAGCGTCACGACAGGGGCGACGGTGGCAAACAGTGGCCGAGGTGCCACGACGCCGAAAGGCGAGCGGACCCAACCGGGGGGCTAACCGAGGACTGTGTCGACTATCAGGGTTGGTTTGGGTTCGTTAACGTGTCCTTTCTGATGAGTCATCGCCAAGGTTCGCCCCGCTGGGTAATTAACGGCGACAATTGAGGACTTACCGCTCTGCTCCCCAAGGCCTGTATGACTTTATCAGGAGCTAAAACAAATAATGAGTGAGAAAGCAGCAATTTATGCTCCGAAACGAGCGGCCACCGACATACGGAGAACCTAAAGGCTTCGGTTTCCCACTGACAGTTAATTAAGAGGCAAACGGGTTTGGGGTGACACCTCCTCGCAGGTCAGCGCCAGTCACCCTACAGCCAGTTCTCCTGGTGCAGGATGCGGCCTGCCCCAGCCCGGGGAGCCTGACGGAGGGGTGATGGGCACCGGGAGCCTGGTACGGGCACCGGGAGCCTGGTGCAGAACCCAGCCGAGCCCCTCCCGCCCCGACGAGAGCCCGGAGGTGCGGTAAGAGGAAGGAGGCTCCTTCCCCCAGGGATAAGACAGCCACAGAGCCCCCCGTTTCCCAGGGAGGCTGCAGGGAGCCCTGACCTGCACACGGGCAGCCAGCGGCGGCCCCTCCCGCCGCAGCCGGGCCGTTACACAGGGTGGTACCGGGGCCGCCACGGCCTCGGCGCTGAGCCCCGGGCCTCGCCGATAGGGCAGCCCCGCGCGACCGGGACGGGCTGGAGAAGGAAACACAGCGATGCTGCTCACCCATCCCCCCAACCCCACTCCTCCCGGGATCCCATGGCGACCAGGCCCGGGGCTCCCGAGGCCCGGCCGGTGCCACGTTACCGCTTCCCCCATAACGGGCCGTCAGAGCGGAGCCGACCGCTGCCGCCTCCCGAGGGCCTCCCCCGCCGCCAGCCGGGGCCAGGGGCCCCCTCCCACCCCGGCGGGCTGGGCCCGTCCCTCACCGTTACCGGGAGCCGCCGCCGCCGCCCGCTCTCCTCAGCCGCTCCGCCGACCGGAAGTAGGCGCCGCGCCACGCTGCACGGCCCCCCGCGCTCTCACGCCGCCGGCCAATCAGAGCGAGGCTCCGCCTCCCCCGCCGCTACGCGCTGAGTCATGATTGGATGCTTCGGCCGCCCGTCCGCCCGTCCGCCCGCCTCCACGCTGCCCTCCGCCCACCTCCCCACCCCTCGCCCCCGCCCCCTCCGCCCGCCGAAGCCCCGCCTCCACCTCCCCCGCCCTTCCCACCCCGCCAGGGATGCGGGCGTCGATTGGCTGGAAAGCGCCACGTCCTCACGCGCGCGCCGGCCGGCGGCCCCACCCACCCGAGCGCTCCGCCCCTCTTCCTCACTGCGCACGCGCGGCGGGCACAGGTTGGAAAGGGCGGGAAAAGGGAGGCGAAGGTGGCGGGTGAGTCGCCATTTTGGGGGGGGGAGGGGGACGACGTGCGAGTGAGGCCGCGCAGCCCTTCCCCAGCCCTCCTGGCAGCCAGGGCTGGGCTGCTGGGGTGCTGCGGGACTTGTCGCTTCTTCAGGAGTGGGGACATTGTGGTCGTAGAGTGGCGTCTCCTCCCGAAGCGCCCCAGAGAGTGGAGAGCCCTCCCCTCAGGGTGGTACCTGCCTGCTGCACAGGGCCCTGCTGAGCGGCGGTTCTGTGGCGGGAGCCACGCGGATCTCACTATAAAGTCGTGGAATCGTTTAGGCAGGGACTGCTCGACGTGCAGGTGGGTGCTGAGAGCCTGTGGGTTTGGTTCCCATGTATCTAAATCATACAATCCTGGGATCATTTAGCTTGAAAAAGACCGTTGAGTCCAGCTGTTAACCTGGCACTGCCAAGTCCACCACTAAACCATAGAATTGCAGAATTTTGTGTTGGAAGGGCCCTGTCAAGGCCATCTAGTCCAACCTCTGCAGGGAGCAGGTACATCTTCAACTCATCAGGTTGCTCAACGCCCCATCCAGCCTGACCTGGGATGTTCCCAGGGATGGGGCACCCACCACCTCTCTGGGCAGCCTGGGCCAGGGGTTCACCACCCTCATTGTCAAAAATGTCTTCCTTATACCTAGTCTAAATCTGCCCTCTTTTAGTTTAAAACCATCACCTCTTGTCCTGTCGTAACAGGCCCCGCTAAACAGTCTGTCCCCATCTCTCTCCTTAGCCCCTCTCAGCCCTGGCAGCTGCAGGAAGGTCTCCCCGGAGCCTTCTCTGCTCCAGGCTGAACCCCCCCAGCTCTCCCAGCCTGTCCTCCCAGCAGAGCTGTTCCAGCCCTCGGAGCATTGCTGGGGCCTCCTCTGGCCCCGCTCCAGCAGGTCCGTGTCTCTCCTGTGCCGAGGGCTCCAGAGCTGGACGCAGCACTGCAGGGGGGTCTCCCCAGAGCGGGGCAGAGGGGCAGAATCCCCTCCCTCGCCCTGCTGGCCACGCGGCTTTGGGGGCAGCCCATGACATGGTTGGCTTCTGGGTTGCGAGCACACATTGCTGGCTCATGTCCAGCTTTTCATCCCCCAGTACCCCCAAGTCCTTCTCCATGGGGCTGCTCTCCATCCCTTCATCCCCCAGCCTGTGCTGATACCAGGGGTTGCCCCGACCCAGGTGCAGGATCCTGCACTTGGCCTTGTTGAACCTCATGAGGTTCACCCAGGCCCGTTCCTCGAGCCGTTCTGGACGGCATCTTGTCCCTCAGGCATGTCAGCCGCACCACTCAGCTTGGTGTCATCTGCAAACTGGCTGAGGGTGCCCTCGATCCCACTATGTCACTGATGAAGATATTAAAGAGTACTGGTCCCAGTATGGACCACTGAGGGATACCACTCGTCACTGATCTCCATCTGGACATTGAGCCATTGACTACCACCCTCTGGGTGCGACCATCCAACCAATTCCTCATCCACACAACAGTCCACCCATCAATCCATATCACTCCAATTTAGAGAGAAGGATGTTGTGGGGGACACTGACAGTGTGCCTTACAGAATTCCAGATAGATGACATCAGTAGCTCTTCCCTTGTCCACTGATGTGGTCACTCCATCCTAGAAGGCCACCAGGCTGGTCAGGCAGGACTTGCCCTTGGTGAAGCCATGCTGACTGTCTCAAATCACCTCCCTGTCCTCCACATGCCTTCGCTTAGCTTGGTTTAGTGGGCATGGTGGTGTTGGGTTGATGGTTGGACTTGATGATCTTAGAGGTCTTTTCCAACCGTAATGTTCTATGATTCTATGATCTAGAAGCCATGTCCCTAAGCGCCACATCTACACGGCTTTTAAATACCTCCAGGGATGGTGACTCCACCACCTCCCTGGGCAGCCTGTCCCAGTGTCTGACAACCCTTTGTGTGAAGAAATCTTTCCCAATCTCCAATCTAAACCTCCCTTGGCACAACTTGAGGCCGTTTCCTCTCGTCCTGTCACTGGTTACTTGGGAGAAGAGACCAACCCCCACCTCACCACAACCCCCTTTCAGGTAGTTGTAGAGAGCGATGAGGTCTCCCGTCAGCCTCCTCCAAACTGAACAACCCCAGTTCCCTCAGCCGCTCCTTGTAAGTCTTGTGCTCCAGACCCCTCCCCAGCTTCATTGCCCTTCTCTGGACATGCTCCAGCACCTCAGTCTCGTGCTGGAGACAAACCCTCGTTCTTGTTGTGAGGGTCGCTGCCGTGCTGCCACACATGCCCCAAGCAAGCGCGTCGTGACTGCATCGATCCAAAAATAACCCGGAGGAGCACAGGGATCCTATGCCGGTAAGTTGACAGCAAGATTTATAAATATATTTCAATTTGGGCTTAAAATGCTACGTGGCATTTTAATTACTTACATTTAAAATTACTGCTTTGTAGCAAGAGGTGATCCCATCGGGAGGGAATGTCTTGTACGACTGAAATCCTGTTTTACTAGATCACCCTGAAGCACCATCACGTTGCTGTTTAATTTCATACTACATCAGCGTACCGTGACGCATCAGATTGACGATATATTACAGCCAAATAGCGACACGGCTGAGGTCAAGCCTTAATCCCGTTGGATGCGATTCATCCGATGAGATGCACATGTCCACATCTGTGCTGGCTGTCTAGACTCCCCTTATAGTCACTGGAAAGAAATAGGCACTTCCAGGGCATGATTCATCTCATCCTAAAGTAAATGCCTAAATTAGGTCAGATGAATTGTACCCTAAGAGCACGTTTCTCTCCGGTCTCTGAAGGGAGCTGAGCTGCGCCATCCATGGCAGATGTTCACACCAGATATTTACAGTACGCTGAGATAATTCCCACCCTCTGTGTCACGGTAAACAATTTTAAAAGCTGCTTCAGCCAGCTGACATTTTAAAACTCGTCCCAACTATTAAGTCATAAACTGAAAAAACTTGCGTGAAAGTTCCTTGAAAAACTAACGCTTCATCTTTCTTTTTTTATCTCTCTAGTTGCTGATATTGGAAGATCTCGAGAAAATAATCGCATGTGTTAAGGCTACATCCCTATTTCAAATGCGGATCCGCACTGGCGATTGTGTATGGTATAGCTGGTCCCATATCAGAAGGTTGTGAATGGACTTTTAAAAACAGGCGATGTTTTGTGGTTTTTTTTTTAATAGAATATGGTGTGGGGGGGTTGTCTTAATGTTTTTTAAACTTTAATATTTGTGGTTTCAAGCTTTTCTTTACACCCAGGAGGACTAGAAACTTTCTTTTTTCTTTTTCTTTACAAGGAAGCCCACATTTTTGTAAAACATGATTTAAGGGCTCAAAGGAAAACTGGAAGAAGCCCGATTTCCCCAGCCAGGCTTCCGTCAGGTCCTGCCCTCAACGATTGCACTGCTTCCCAGAGCGAAGGCTGAGGAGGGGGCTAGCCCCAGCACCGGGACCCGCCTCCCTTTGTGAAAGGGCTGGAAGCTCATTCCAAGCACGGAAGGATCCGGACATCAAGGGATTCTGCGGGTGGATCTGCAGGCCACGGTGTGATATAGGCAGAGGGCTCGGGGAAGGACCGAACGAGGGAGACGTCACTGACCGGCTCACGAAACCATGGGTCCAGGGGTGGACGTTCTTGCTCAAGCTGAACAGAGTTGGACCGGTGACTCAGTTCAGCTTCTGGCCTGGATTTCTGACTACGTTTAAAACAACGTCAGTCTGGCACAGACACAACCAGGAGGATTGAGCAGTAATTTGAGGATCTTCTTCCTGAGTTATCAGGGACTCATACGGAGAAGGTTAGCAGCGTGTCCTTCACTTTCTGCCTGGAAAGTTTTACTTGATTAAAGTATCTCCACAATTACAGCCTCTGACTGAGACAATCAGGCCTGCGAGCTTCAAAATCTCCAAGAGAGGCAAGAGCAGAAGCCAGCTGGCCTTCCTGACGGCAGAGACGGGTGATCCACCTCTTCCTGAGCAGCCTGGCCCAGTGGTCTGATCATCTTTATGAAATCAAATGCCGTGTCTCAATTCCCATTTGATCTGTCCAGCTTTTCACGCTGTGGCCATCGTTTCTTATTGTGACTTCTCATTCTGATATTCTCCACTGCTTTTAAAATCGTTTTATTACCTCACATTTTCTCACGGAAGTGCTCGTATGCAGAACCTAACCATCTCTCCTCCTTCTTTTTGATGAGCTGAAGAAGCCCTGAGCTCTAAGTACCTCATCAAAGACCTTTTCTCCAACTGTCAGACCATTTTCATGGTTTCTTTTTTAGTTCTTCCAGTTTTTCAGAGTCTTTTAAAAACATTGATGCATTGCAGCTGGATGCTCTGCTCGCTACCCCGTATTTTGATGAGGTGAAATCCACTCTCGATCCTTATTTTCCTCTTTCAAGGTTCCTAATCCCGCTGATATGTGTTGCCAGCGCCATAGATGTTCAGCTGCTTTGTCCGCTGTGACAGTACTAACAAAAGGTGTTTCCTTTTTCCACAGGTCTCGTCTTGCTCACAGCCTTAGCTAAGAACGGGTACAACCACAAATTGTCTGTAAAATCAAATCTTTGCACAGCCCCCATTTTGTACAGCAGTGAATAAGTGTCCTGGCTTGTGAAAGTGCTGGATACTTACGGATGATACCTTCAAACTCTACCAAAAGTACGGAGTTAGGAGAACACATTACTTATTAACTAGTTTTTCAGCTGTAGCCTTGTTCACCTCTTTGTCCCATGCCCCAGGCAGCAGAGGAGTTCAGGGAAAGATGACCTTGGTATTTGGACAAAGAAGAGAGAATTTTTTTAGTCTATTGGTGTATTGATCACCCCACCCACAGCTGCAGCCACTGCCACATCACAGACACTGATTAGATGTGCGTTTTGGTTTAAAACCTTCCTGAGTTCCTCGAGAAACGCCCCTGGAGGAAAAGCTGTGATGATCTGGAGAACCACCAATGCCACGAAGGAGCTGGAGAACCAGCAACACCATGAAGGAGCTGGAGCACTAGAAGACTGGAGGACTGTGTCCTCAAGCCATCTGCCTTTTCAGGGAGGTTAAGTCAGGTGGAAGGGGTCTCGCTGGCCAGGATTGCGTGCTTTTGCCACAGAATTGGATATTTTTCTTAGGAAATGCACTGTTCAAACCCAAATCAACTGGGGAAGTCCATGGCTTGTGTAACGCAGGCAATTAGACAGGTCTCTCCTTGCTACGCCTGCGAGAAGTGGCCTGCTTCCACGTGAGCTGTGAACAGGGCAACAGGGAGTATTAAATGAAGGAGTGAAAATATCCGAAGGGATTTCCTAACTCCAGCTTTGCCCTGGGATGCCAGGACTGTCAGATACTGAGCCGCTGTCCACGCCGTTACAAGTCCCCCTGGGAAAGCTGCTATGGAAGCACAGTGAGACTGAAACGCTCTTTGGGAGCACAGCCTGCATCCCACCCTCTCCTCAAGGCCATTTACCAAAAGTGGTAATACCGCCAGATCCACCCCCTCCCAGAAAAACAAAGTGTAAATGCATGAACCCCAGTTCCCCAGGCCGGAAGGAGGATCCTGGGAACTACAGGCCTGTCAGCCTGACCCCTGTACCGGGGAAGATCATGGAGCGGTTGGTCTTGACAGTGCTCATGGGGCATGTGCAGGACAACCAAGGGATCAGGCCCAGCCAGCATGGGTTCATGAAAGGCAGGTCCTGCTTGACCAATCTGATCTCCTTCTATGACCAGGTGACCCGCCCAGTGGATGAGGGAAAGGCTGTGGATGTTGTCTACCTGGACTTTAGTAAAGCCTTTGGCAGCGTCTCCCACAGCATTCTCCTGGAGAAACTGGTGGCTCGTGGCTTGGACAGGTTTACTCTTTGCTGGGTGAGGAACTGGCTGGACAGCCGAGCCCAGAGAGTTGTGGTGAACGGCGTTAAATCCAGCTGGCGGCTGGTCACCAGCGGTGTTCCCCAGGGCTCGGTTCTGGGGCCGGTCTTGTTCAATATCTTTATTGATGACCTGGATGAGGGGATCGAGTGCTCCCTCAGTCAGTTTGCAGATGACACCAAGTTGGGTGGGAGTGTTGATCTGCTGGAGGGCAGGACGGCTCTGCAGAGGGATCTGGACAGGCTGGATCGATGGGCAGAGGTCAACTGTGTGAGGTTTAACAAGGCCAAGTGCCAGGTCCTGCACTTCAGTCACAACAACCCCATGCAACGCTACAGGCTTGGGGAGGAGCGGCTGGAGAGCTGCCCGGCGGAAAGGGACCTGGGGGTGCTGGTTGACAGCCGGCTGAACATGAGCCGGCAGTGTGCCCAGGTGGCCAAGAAGGCCAACAGCATCCTGGCCTGTATCAGCAATAGTGTGGCCAGCAGGAGCAGTGCAGGGATCGTGCCCCTGTACTCGGCACTGGTGAGGCCGCACCTCGAATCCTGTGTTCAGTGTTGGGCCCCTCACTACAAGAAGGACACTGAGGTGCTGGAGTGTGTCCAGAGAAGGGCAACGGAGCTGGGGAGGGGTCTGGAGCACAAGTCTGCTGGGGAGCGGCTGAGGGAACTGGGGTTGTTCAGTCTGGAGGAGAGGAGGCTGAGGGGAGACCTCATCGCTCTCCACAACTACCTGAAAGGGGGTTGTGGTGAGGTGGGGGTTGGCCTCTTCTCCCAAGTAACCAGCGACAGGACGAGAGGAAATGGCCTCAAGTTGTGCCAGGGGAGGTTTAGATTGGGTATTAGGAAAAAATTCTTCACCAAGAGGGTGGTCAGGCATTGGAACAGGCTGCCCAGGGAGGTGGTGGAGTCGCCATCTCTGGAAGTGTTCAAAAAACGTGTGGATGTGGCACTTCAGGACATGGTTTAGTGGGCATGGTGGTGTTGGGTTGATGGTTGGACTTGATGACTTTGAAGACCTTTTCCAACCTTAATGATGCTGTAATATTCTGTAACCCTGATCCTAGATCCTGTGCTAGGCCACCTGCAGAAAGCCCAAAGGACAGCAGTGACAACAACCGGAGGTCTCCGGACCATGGTCTGGGATGAGAGCACAGAAAACTTGTGCTTGATCAGCATGAAGAAAAGAAAATATGGGAGGTTTTTTAGCAGTCTCGTGCTGGAAGCGGGCAGCAGCCTTCCTTTGCACATCCAGGCCATGGATGAGGTTGTGGATGCACCAGGTCCAGCACGCAGACCTACAGTGGGGTGATTCGGACAGGAGGGATGCAGAAGCAGGGATGGAGAACCAGGTCAGACCAACCTCTCCCAGAAGCAACGTTACTGGTGGTGACTGCTCTGAGGGAGGCCCATGAGGTGGGCTGAGGTCCCTCAGCAGAACAGCAGGTCCATGGGTGGAATATGGGAAGCCCTTTGAGGCCGGGCTGCAGCCCCGGTGGCGTGCCAAACAGCGGAGGACATGGAGCTGCGTGCGGGAGCGCAGGGAAGAGGGAGAGGCAACATCTCCGGCACAAGGAATGATGTGGGAGGGCGGAGGAGCCCAAGAACGGGCAGTAAGAGCGTGACTCCAGTTTCTGTGGGCAAGACAGCCAGCCCTGACCTGACTGTCAGGACGCTCTGAAGGTGTAACTCTAGAGTGTCCCGACGGGAAAGACCGACTCACGCCCTGCCTCAGTTTACCTCTGACCATGGGAAGACGGTATCAAGAAACTGAAACGCCAAGCCTTTCCAGACTGGCTCCAGCAGCTCATCCCCTCCTGATTGATTTCATTTCTGTGCTCTCTTGTGCCCCACGCCGCCGTGGCCGCTCTGGGACCCGCTGACAAAGCGGGGTACAACCCGGTGGATTCCCACGCAACCCCGTTCCTACAGCCGCTCTCCTGCGCAGAGCCACGCGGCAGGGCTGACCTATCTGTGACGCCTGTCTGACAAAACCTAAACCCAGAGCCGGGCCCTCGGGCTCCTCCTGTGAAACCACGTGGATATAACCCCACGCTGACCGGCCCCGCCATCGGGCTGGCACGGAGCGTTCGCGAACCGTTAGGCAGCGGCTCTTAACCTCACCGGCTGCCTATAAATACCCTCGCGCTCCGTGAGCGGTGCCAGGAGGTGTCGAAAGGGAAAAGCACAAGCCTCCCCTGCAAAATCTGAGCGGAACAAACCAAAACTGACTCAGCGTCTTCAATTCCCCGCGGTGCTTGAAATCGCGGGGCGGAGGGAGGAGCAGGAATCCCGACACCTGGAGCGAAGGACTCGTGAAGAGCAACCCGTCGTGTGCAGAATTTAATATAGCGATGAGCAACGCGTCCCGGGGTCAGCAGCCGGGGGCAGAGGAATGCCCCCAGCTAATCCTCCCGCCTCACAGCCGTCTATTTAGGGAAGCGATGGCCGCGCGGAGCCGAAGGAGGCCCTGTGCTCAGCGTCCTGGCATTCCTCCACGTCCCAGCTGGCTGCTTTCCCGGCCCTGCACCCACTCCTCCTCGGCTGCTCTGGGGCAGCCGTCGGCAAAACTCCCCCCAGATCACGGCGGAAAGGGCTGGGCAGAGCTGTGCCCCATCCCGCAGGCACGGCACCTGCCCTGAAGGTCCGCAGGGCTGGCGAACAAAATCGGTTGCGAGCCAGGAGAAGCATCTCGCCGCTCCTCCGCCCTCCTGTGCTGTGTGCCGAGCCGTCTTCGTGGGCTCGGCCGCGGCGCTCGGAGAGGAGGGATGAGCCGGAGGGAAAGCATTCGGGCCGGTGATCTAAGGGAGCAACAATGCGAGGGAGCTGCCAGCCCGGGCTGCTGGTGAGCGTAAGCCCCGTGAGCGCTGCAGCCGCCAGCCAACGTGGATGGGGAGAAATGTCCTTGTCCGAGCACGGCGCCGTAACCGAGCACCGCCGCGAGTGGCAGCCCGGCGTGGGCGGCACGTGGAAGGTGGCCGAGGATGGGACGGTTGCCTCGAGACCCCGTCCCGGGCACACGCGTGCTCCCACGGGGAGGTGGGTGCTTGCCGGAGCGGCGCTGCCCCCCAGAGCAGCTCAGGCTGCCCACCCCTGCCGGCGGCTGGGGCTGCCTGCGGGCACGCTGGAGGGCAGGCACAGCCTGCGTGTGTTGAGTGCACGTAGTTTGGATTGGGGTTTGTTTGCTTGGTTTTTAAGAGAGAAAAGTGGGGTTTTTTTGCGGCAGCAAGGAGACGTGTGTAGCCAGGAGCCCAGAGTTCCTGTTCACCCCTTTAGGCCCCAAAACTCAAAAAAACCCCAGTGACTCTCTGCACCCTGATCTCTTTGAGCTGCTGGTGCCGGGACGTGATCGTGTCTCATGGGCAAGACAAACTTCAACCGGCTGTTGCGCCATCCACAGCGCCCACAGAACTTGTGAATCCCCCGTCCCGCGGTGGGGCGGGGGGCTGCGGGAGTGGGACAGCAGCTCTGCCCCCCGCACCCAGCTCCAGGGCTGCCTGCGGGCGCGTCCTCTCCCGGCGTGGGACGGAGGGTCACTGCCCGGAGCGAGATGCTGCTGTGATGCTCTTGGAGCATGAGGCACGCTGCCTCTCCTCACTCTCTGTCTGCTGGATCTGTGCTGATTGGGAGAGCTTTAGCCAAAAATAAAATTAAACTAAAATGGGGAATTCCTGTTCCTGGAGCAGATTGATTTAATTAAAGCCATTTAAATCATTACAGTGAATCTTCAGCTAAATCAACAAAGCGAGAAACCTCAAATTAATTCCATCCTCTTAATCATGGTCTGTGTTTGTTCATTTTAATCATTTCCTTGCAGGAAGGTCTGTTAGCAGGGAGCAGTCGCCAGGACGTGCCTGCGCCCCAACACGAGGGCCTCGCGTGGATCGAAATACCCCGAGGACAACCGTGTGCTCCCCGCGTGACCCGTGGGGGGCTGAACCGGGCTCTCGGACCCCGTGCGTGCCTGCAGTCCTGGCACCGGTGACTTTGCTGCGGGACACCCCAGACCCAAACCGTCAAATTCACGAGGCCAGGTCCTGCTCGTGTCTGCGGGCGGCTCTTCTGTCCTCTGGCTCTGGTGCCCTTGGCTGAGGAGCGAGGGCAAAGCTGGTCTGGTCTCCCTCTCTTGGAAAACCAGCACAATTCCCGCTGCCCGGAAGGTTTCGGCTCATCTCCGGCTCTCAGTCACACGCTGCCCTTGGTCATCCGACCCCGGGGCACTCTTCTTCGCCTCGGCGGCTTCCAGCTCGTCCCTCTGCACCGCCGAAGGGGAACATCCCGTTACCGCCGCAGCTCCATGAACTCAGCAGCCCCCAAATAGCGCAGCGAGTCAGGGCAGCGAGCGTGTGCCGGCGGGCACGGCCACCGCGGGGGACCCCTCGCAGCGCCTCGTTGTGGAGCTCATTCGTTAAATCGCAGCCGGCTGGCTCGATCCTTTGGATGATCTTACCAGCCGGGAAGTTAAAAACAAGCCGTTCTCTGCCCATAAAAAGCAAAGGGCTTTCAGCGCGGAATCATCAAGGCCAGAGGGATCTCGCAGCGCACGCAAGCAGTGGGAAACGCTCCCAGGAGGACGTGCCGTTGGAGAGGGGAGCTGGCATCTGGGGCACAAGCGTGAGCCCCAAAACGTGGCTGAGTCCCAGCCCTGATCCCCTGTAAGGTTTTGCCAAACGCACTCGAAGCTTCATGGCCTGCAGTTCTGCTCCTCTGGCCTCCCGATCCCTACAGGAATATGCTCTTGCTG
>NC_138575.1:1141892-1242316 GCF_964289735.1 Phaethon aethereus
TTTCTTTTGGAGAACAAGCCCAACCTCCCCACAAACACACCCACCGCTGAGATGGGACTGAGCTTTAACAACCCAGACTCCTTCAAGGCAAACGGGGATTGAAAAAAAAATAAAAAACATGGAGATTAAAGAAATCAGATGGAAAAGTCTCGGTTAGAGGTTGGAGAGCCTCGTACCACGTCTCCTCTCGGAGGCAGGGAAACCGGGACGGCTCACCTGGATCACGGTCTCGCCGAGGAAGCGGACCAGCTCGATCAGGAAGCCGGCGAGCCCGTTGACCAGGAGCCGTGGGACAGCAAAGGATTCCCTCAGCTTTCGCTGAGCCGTCCGCTTGGAGCTGCCGTGGAAAAAACGAGACGTCAAAACCGCAGAGTAAACCCGGGGAGCGAATCGACCCCCGGCACCTCACCCCCTCATCCCAGAGGCGGCGGTGGGGAGCTCCTGGATGTCACCAGTGCCGGAGCATCCCCTACGCGAGTTGGGTTTAAACCGGCCCGCAGGCGCCGTCCCCGGCATGGCAGGACCCGGCTGACGGCGGGAGGCCGAGCTGGGCTCCGGCCACGAAGGAAAACCCCTGGAAACGGGACAGCCGTGTGTTTATCTCCCTGCCCAGACAGCCTGCGAGTGGGACGGCTGGCCCGGCATGGCTCCAGCACCGCTCCGGCACCCTGTCCGGCTCCTGGGCACCGCATCCCACTCGCGGCAAAGGAGGCGGCCACCGAATTAAAGAAGAAAAAGAGCTGGAGATCAGTCTGCGCTACCCAAGGGGGTGTCTTCCCTCCCCCTCAATTAACTAACGACAGATGAATATGTGATTTGAGGCAGAGACTTGGCGGTGGGAGCGCGGCGTCCCTGCCTGCCGTGTTTTCGGGCAGGCTCTCCCTTGTACCTGCGGCCAAAACCCAGCTGAAAGAGCCCAAAAATGTATCACGGCGGCATCCAGCGCGGGCACCTGGCCGGGGGCCCGGGAAGCGATGACTCCGAGATGCCGACCGCCCGACTCCGGGAAATCCCATCCAACATCACCCCTGCGCCCGGGGGAGCCGCTTCGGCCTCGGCAGGGCTGAGTGCTCCCTCTCACG
This sequence comes from Phaethon aethereus, assembly GCF_964289735.1. NCBI lineage: Eukaryota > Metazoa > Chordata > Aves > Phaethontiformes > Phaethontidae > Phaethon > Phaethon aethereus. Next base: position 1,142,975 of record NC_138575.1, read on the forward strand.
GCCACGGAGACCCAGGCAATCCCGGGGAGTTTTAACCAAATTTCTCTCCCAAAGAATAGAAAAAGAAGAGGCAGAGAGCGCTGCGAGAGGGAAATCAAGCGGCGGGTCAGGAGCGAAACATGGCGTGGCGCCCGGGGCTGCAGGCGAGCACGCGTTCCTTTCTTGGTGGAAGAAGCGAGTGGGAAAGTCCCCTCCGTCGTGACTTCGTGCGCAATAACCCCCAAAAACCGAATTATTATTTTTTTTCGCCCCTCCGCTTTGTTCTGGTGAGGACACGTGGCAGAGAGTGGGGACGGGGACGGGGACACGGGTGATGGTACATCACCGACGTCGCGGCCCGGGGCAAGTAAAATCTAGACCACCAAAGCCTCCGAGCGAGCTGAAGCCCCAGCGCTTCCCGAAACACGGAGGAGGATGCAAAAGGAGGCGGCGGCAGAGGGGAAACGCACAACCGTCCCGCTTCCTTCCCATTTCCCCGAAATCTCTGCCGAAAAGCTTGATGCTGGCTCGTCGGCGGTGCTGTTGCCTCCCACCCGGGGGTCTCCCGCTCCAGCCGCTCCTCTGGTGAGGACAGAAAGCTCCCAGGCGGATGCTGGAAGAGGATCTTTGAGGAAACATCCATCCAGCATCCCATAAATCGGCATTTTTTGGTGCCTTTTTGTGGTGTTTTGTGCCTGGCCATGGTTTACACGCACGGCTCGGGAAGGGAATTTGGGTGGGCGGGTGGGATGGGGGGGGAAGGTCCCCCAAGGCCCGGAGCTGCTCTCCCCGTGAATCCTGACATGCCGGATGGAAGAGGAGCCGTACATCACCATGCGCCCCTTCCTCCCTGCCCGGCCACCGGCACGGCACCACTCGGCCGCCCACCTCCCTCTACCGGAGCAGGCCCTCTGCTCCGGGCGGTGGGAATGCCGATCCCAAGGGATCTGTAGCTGGAAGCTGAAGGAGGTGGGAGGTGGCTCCCACCGGCTCCACCAAGGGTGCTGGGGGGCAGCCAGGAGGGGGAGAAAACCCCAAATTCCCTCAGGAGCGCAGCCGGAGGGGCAGGGTGAGCCACCAAGCAGCGATCCCAGCTGGCTGTTGCTGCCGGGACCTGCTCCGCTCCCACTGGGAACCCACCGGGACCTGCTCCCCTCCCAGAACCCACTGGGATCTGCTCCCCCCCCGGAACCCACTGGGACCTGCCCCCCTCCCTCAGGAATCCACTGGGATCTGCTCCCCTCCCTCAGGAATCCACTGGGATCTGCTCCTCTCCCACTGGCAACTCACTGGGATCTGCCACCCCCCCCGAATCCACTGGGATCTGCCCGCCCCCCCGGGAACCCACTGGGATCTGCTCCTCTCCCCCCTGGGAACCCACCAGGACCTGCTCCTCTCCCACTGGGAACCCACTGGGAACCCACTGGGATCGTCTCCCCTCCACCAGGACCCCCCCCGGCCCCGCTCCCCCCTCCCCGGGCCGCCCCCTCCCTTCCCGAGGCGCCCGCAGCACCGTGGGGCGGTGGGGGGCGGCCGCGGGGGAGTAGCGGGACCGCGGCCGTGGGGGCAGGCAGGGCCGGCAGGGTTAGGCAGGGCCGGCAGCGTTAGGCCGGGCTCGGGCAGGGTTAGGCCGGGCTCGGGCAGGCGGGCGCGGGCGGCGCCGCGGCCTAAGCTGGGGGGGGAGCCCGGCGGAGAAAACCCCGAACCCCCCCAAAATGAGCGATTACGTCCCCAAAAGCGCGGCCTGCCCGCCCCCGGGCACCCCACGCACCGCGGCAGGGCCATACCGAGCCCCCGGCAGCCCACGCACCGCGGCCGGCGGGCCCCGGGCGGGCCCCGGGCCGCCAGTTGAGCCGCGGCAAGTTAGACGGCGCCTTCAATCGCTGGGCGGAGCGGCGCCGGGCCCCGCCTCTGGCCCCACCTTTCGCCCCGCCCATCTCCCCGCCCCTCAGCACGCTACATGTTACCGCCCCCGCGTTGCCGGGCAACGGCCCCCGTGAGGGGCGGGGAGGTGGGAGGAGCGATGCTAGGGGCGGGGCCTCGCTGAAAGGGGCCGAATGGGTGAAGGGAGGAGTGACACGGAGCGCGGCCAATCACAGCCCGGAGGGGCGTGCGGGGAAGGCGATGCCCGCCCACTCCGGGGATCCCCGCGCGTCACGTGGAGTGGGCGGTGGGCGCGCGGTATGCAAACGTACGCACTTCATATGAAAATGAGCTGCCTGCCGTGGCTGCGGGGGGGACACGGACGGGGGGGACACGGGTGACACCAGGGGGGACACGGGTGGGGACACGAGGGGGACACGCGTGGGGATCGGGCGGAGGGACACGGGTAGGGGGGAGGCGGGAGAGGGCACACCGGGCGCGGCGGGGCCGGGGCGGTCTCGGGGGCGGTGGCGTGGCCGGTCCCGTCCCACGGCGCGCGCCACGCCCCGCCCCACGCCCCCGGCCCACGGCCCGTCCTCGCCGTGCGGAAGCGCCGGGCGGCGGCAGCCCCGGAGCGCAGGCGAGTCCCGGTGCCGGTTACCCGGGTGTCCGCCGTGAGCGTGGGGTGAGTGTCCGCAGGTGGGCGCCCTGCAGTGGGGTGCCCGTTGGGTGGGTGCCCGTGAGAGTGGGTCCCCCTTGGGGATGCGTGCTCGTGGTGTGCGTGCCCGTGGGGTAGGTGCCCGTGGGAGTGGGTCCCCATTGGGGATGCGTGCCCGCGGCTGAGTCCCCGTGGGACGGGTGCCTGCGGGTGGGTCTCCCTGGGGATGGGTGCCGCGGAGCAGGTCCCCATGGGAGTGGGTGTCCGTGGGGCTGGGTGCCGTGGGCATCCCTGGAGAGGCCGGCTGCAGCCCGGGCTCTGCCGGCACTCACGGGACCCACAGGAGCGGCCGCGGTTTGGGGAAATGTCCGTCCCTCCCTGGGCCCCGCACACGCGTGTGTACTGGCACGTGGGCCGGTACACGGGGGTGGACACGCGGGTGCGGCCGCTCGGACGAGCAGCGGGCTCAGGGGCGGGGGGTGGGGGTGGCCGCGTGGGGTGTCTCCACTCGCGCGGCGGCTATCATCCCACGGGGACCGTGACACACCCACCCTGCACGGCACCCAGGACCCTGCACCCACAGGGATCCTGCGGTCCCCGGTGGGTCGGTGCCCCCGTGTCCCACCCGTGTCCTGCGCGTGTCCCCGGCCGGGGCCGGCGGCGGCTCCGGGGCAGTTTTGTTTCCCCAAAGCAGCCGCAGCTTCTGCTTTCGGGGCGCGGGGTGACGCCCCCCACACCCACGCGGGGGCGGGGCTCGGGTGGGGGCGCCCCGCAGGGGCGGGCGGGGCCCCCCGGCTCCCAACCAGCCCCGCACCCTCAAGCGCCGCTTCCCCGCCCCACCCAGGGCCGCGGGGAACGCCACGGGGGGGGCGCGGTTCCTCTTTCGGGGGTGAGGGGGGGGCACCCACGGGTGCCCCGGCACAGCTGCACACACACGTGTCATGAGCCCGCCGGCCCTCAGCCCCTTCGCAGCCGCTCACCCATGGCATGAGCGGGCTGGGCCTCAGCCCCTTCACAGACACACACCTGTGTCATGAGCGGGCTGGGCCTCAGCCCCTTCGCGCACATATGTCACGAGCAGGCTGGGCCTCAGCAATGCCACACACACATATGTCGTGAGCGGGCCAGGCCTCAGCCCCTTCGCACGCACACACACACACGTCACGAGCAGGCTGGGCCTCAGCAACTCCACACACAGACACACACACACGTCACGAGCGGGCCAGGCCTCGTCCCTTTCGCACACACGTGTCACAAGCGGGCCGGGCCTCGGCCCGCCTGGGGCTGCCGGGTGCCCCGCTGCCCCCCAGCCCTCCCGTCGCCCCCGCAGAGCCCCGCCATGGACCCCCCGCCCCGGCGCGTGCGGCTGAAGCCCTGGCTGGTGGCCCAGGTGAGCAGCCAGCGCTTCCCGGGGCTGCGCTGGCTGGACCCCGAGCGGCGGCGCTTCACCATCCCCTGGCACCACGCCACGCGGCACCCCCCCGCGCCCGTGGAGCACGACACCATCTTCAAGGTGACGGGGGGGGGGGTGGGCCACGGGGACGTGGAATTGGGGTGATGGGGAGACACGGGGGGACGAGTGGACAGGGGATGGGGGTGCTGGGGGGATGCGTGGGATACCAGGAACATGGGGTGCTGGGGGGACAAGAGGACACGGGACATGGGTGGGGGAAGACACGGGTGGGCCAGGGGGACGTGGAATTGGGGTGCTGGGGGGACAAGAGGACACGGGACATGGGTGGGGGAAGACACGGGTGGGCCAGGGGGACGTGGAATTGGGGTGCTGGGGGGACAAGAGGACACGTGACAGGGGTGGGGGAAGACACGGGTGGGCCAGGGGGACGTGGAATTGGGGTGCTGGGGGGACAAGAGGACACGGGACATGGGTGGAGGAAGACACGGGTGGGCCAGGGGGACGTGGAATTGGGGTGCTGGGGGGGACACGGGGACACGGGACAGGGGTGGAGGAAGACACGGGTGGGCCAGGGGGACGTGGAATTGGGGTGCCGAGGGGGACGCGGGGTGCCGGGGGTGCCGGGGGGACGCGGGGCGGGGCCATGGCCGGCTGAGCACCTCCCCCCCCGCCCCCAGGCGTGGGCGCGGGAGACCGGCCGGTTCCGGGAGGGCGCGGACGCGCCGGACCCCGCGCGCTGGAAGGCGACGCTGCGCTGCGCCCTCAACAAGAGCCGCCAGTTCCGGCTGCTGCTGGACGGGCCGCGCGCGGCGCCGCCCCGCCCCTTCCGCGTGTACGAGCTCTGCGGCGCCGCAGGTAGCGGGGGGCGGGGCCCTGCGCGCGGCCCAGGGGCGCCCCCTAGCGGCCCAGGGGGAACCGGCGCCCCGCAACTGCCCGGCGCCCCGCAGCTCGGCGTCCCACGGGGAACCGGCGCCCCACAGCGCCCCAGCGCCCCACAAGTTCCCCACATCCCGCAGTACCCCTGCACCCCCCAGCCCCACGGCGCCCCACAGCGCCCCAGCACCCCACGAGGTCCCCAGCACCCCACAACTCCCCCACAACGCACCAGGACCCAGCGCCCCACAAGTCCCCAGCGCCCCACGACTCCCCCACAGCCCACGCAGCCCCAGCGCCCTGCAGTGCCCCAGCGTCCCACTAGCCCCCCTGCACCCCCAAAGCCCCCCTGCACCCCCAAAGCCCCCCAGCCCCGTTCCGCCCCCCAGCCCGTCTCCCCCTCGCAGATGAGGACGACTACAGCTGCAGCGGGGAGGAGGACGTCAGCCAGGTACTGGGGGGGGGGGCGGCAGGGTGGGGGGACCCCCAAACCGGGGACACGGCGGGGGGTCTGGGGGCGGCCCTGCGTCCCGACCCCAGAACCGCCCTGCCGTCCTCCCCACAGCTCCAGAAGTTGACATCTCTGAGCATCGATGGTGAGTGGGGGGCGTGGGGTGGGTGCAAACCCCCAACCCCTGGCAGTTTTGGGGGGCGGTTGGGGGCCGTGGCCGCCCCCCCGACCCCCCGCTGTGCCCCAGACACCCAGCACGGGGGGGACCTGCTGCCCCCCTGCCCCTGGCCCAAGGAGGAGTCCCCCTTCGGCAGCGGCTGCCCCCCGGGGCCCTTCGCGCCGGCCCCCCCGGCGCTGCTCCCGGGGGAGGTGGGGGGCACCCACGGGACCCCCGAGCTGCCCCCCGCCACCCTCGCCGAGACGGAGCCCCCCCCGGGCACCCTGGGGCCCCCGGCCGCCTGCCCGCTGGCACCCGTGGAGAGCGTCATCCCCAACCTGCTCATCAGCCCCCACATGCTGCCGCGTACGGACTGGGGGGGCGGCGGGGGGGGCCGTGGGGCGGCTGCGGGGCTCCTGTGGGGTGGCAGGGCGTGGAGGGGCATGGATCTGGGGGGGGTGGTGGGCTGGTCGGGCACTGGTGTGGGGTGGCCATGGGGTAGCTGAGCATGGCTGTGGGGTGGCTGGACAGAGGTGTCCATGGCCGTGGGGTGGCTGTGGGGCGGCTGTGGGGCAGCTGGATGGAGAGTTCGTGGCCGTGGGGTGGCCACGGGGCAGCTGGACGGGGTGGCCATGGCTGTGGGGTGGCCGTGGCGTGGCTGGATGGAGAGTTCATGGCCGTGGGGTGACTGGATGGGGCGGCCATGGCTGTGGGGTGGCTGAATGGTGTGTCCATAGCCGTGGGGTGGCCATGGGTCATCTGGACAGAGGTGTCCATGGCCGTGGGGCGGCCGGACGGCGCGTCCGTGGCCGCGGGTCCCCGCCGAGCAGCCGACATCCGCGTCCCCCCGGCAGTGACCGACCTGGAGATCCAGTTCCAGTACCGGGGCCGCCAGGTCTGCGCCCTCACCGTCAGCAACCCCCACGGCTGCCGCCTGTTCCACGGCAGCCTGCAGCCCACGCCGGAGCAGCCCGAGCTCTTCGGGCCGCCGACGCTGGAGCAGGTCCGCTTCCCCGCCGCCGACGCCATCCCCGGCGCCAAGCAGCGCTTCTACACCCACCAGCTGCTGGAGGTGCTGGACCGCGGGCTCGTCCTGGAGCTGCAGGGCCAGGACCTCTTCGCCACCCGCCTCTGCCAGTGCAAGGTCTTCTGGTCGGGGCCCTGCGCCGCGCGCCGCGCCGGCCCCAACCCCATCGAGAGGGAGAGGAAGACCAAGCTCTTCAGCCTCGAGGGGTTTCTCAACGGTGCGAGGGGGAGGAGGAGGATGGGGATGGCGCGGGGGGACACACACGCGCAGCGGGCGGCCGGGCGCTGCGCCGCGCCCCTCACCGCGGCCTCGGGCGCCGCAGGCCTCATCCTGTTCCAGAAGGGGCAGGTCGCCGCGCCGCCGCCCTTCGAGATCTTCCTCTGCTTCGGCGAGGAGTGGCCGGACCAGAAGCCCAAGGAGAAGAAGCTCATCACGGTGCAGGTGCCGCCGGGGAGCCGCCCGGGGGGCCGCGGGCGGGCGCCGCCGCGCCGCGCTGACGCGGGCGGGGGCTCTCGCAGGTGGTGCCGGTGGCGGCGCGGCTGCTGCTGGAGATGTTCTCCGGGGAGCTGTCCTGGTCGGCCGACAGCAGCCCGCTGCAGATCTCCCACCCCGACCTGAAGGACAAGATGGTGGAGCAGTTCAAGGAGCTTCACCGGCTCTGGCAGGACCAGCAGCGGCTGCCGCCGGCGCAGCCGGAGCCCGGCCCCGCCGCCGGCCCCTGGGCGCTGCCGCCCGGCTCCCTGCCCCGCTGACCAGCGGCCCTTCCCCCCCGCTCCCCCCCAGTTTTGGGGGGAAACGGCGAGAAAAGGGGGCGGCGCGGGAGCCGGCCGGCGCCGGGGATGCGGCCGAGGGCGGCCGCCCCCGGGCCCGGCCCCCAGAGAACCAGCTGGGACTGGGGGGGGTTAACTTTTTTTTTTCTTTTTTTCAGTTTTTTTTGTGGTTTTTATTGTTCTCGAGATGGCTACACACCCCCGGAGGGAACAGCACGCGCTCCAGCCGTGCCCGCGGGCCCCGCGCCGGCCCTCTCCCAGCCCCGTCCCCGCGCTCGCTCCAGCCCCTCTCCTCCCCGCAAGGTCCAATCCTAAAATCAACCAAATAAAACGGCAACAACAAAAAACAAACCCCAAAACAAGAAGAAAAAAAGAAGAAAAAAATTAAAAATATCTATTTCAAGAGTCCGTCGTCCCGTCTGCGTCTTCTCCGGGAGGTCGCCACGGGGCAGGACGCGGCAGGCTCGGGGAGGGCAGAGGGATTTTTAAACCCCCGTCTTTCCCGAAATATTTTTTTAGTTTCTTTTTTTTTTTTTTTTCCTTTTTTTTCCTCCGTTTCACAGAAAGTTTTCTACTTCGCGCTCTTGTTTTGCTGCCGGGCAAATCCCTTTTCCTCCGGTGGTTGGTGGCGGTTGGGGTTGGCGTTGGTTTGGTTTGGTTTCCTTTTTTTTTTTTTTTTTTGTTTGTTTTGTGGTTTTTTTTGTTTTGTTTTGTTTTTTTCCTCCCCCCCCGTTGGTTTGTTTTCTTGTTTCGGTAGCCGACGTTTGGGAAGCGAATCCGCCGGGAAAGCGGGATCCTCAAGCCGTCCTCCCACGCGCGCAGGCGGCGCCGGCCCCGGCTCTCCCGGCTGGCGGGACGCGCTGGAGCGAGTGAAAGCCCTCGGCCACGATGAACTTTGCTGATTGTGGGACACATTCTCGGTTTCCTTCGGTTCCTGTCTTCTAATTAAAAGACATTCCTGGGAGGGGGAGAGAGGGCTCAGTCCTCCTTCCCTCCCGCCTCTCGCGGCACGGCCCCGGCGTCACCGCGCTGTCGGGCACGGTCCCCGCGGCCGCTCGCGGTCCCAGCGCCGGCTCTCACCTGGGAGACAGGCGCCGTGCCGGGGCAGGAGCTATCGGAACAAGCGGGTGAAGTCCCTCAGGGCCCAGCAGACTTGTTTACATTCCTCAGCGCTGCAAGACAACAGGCGACATCATCGGGGGGGGGGGGGGGGGTGACCTCAGCGGGGAAGGTGAGGTGACATCATCAGGGAAGGTGACATCATCGGGAAAGGTGACCTCAGCCCAGCGCAGGCCTGCATGCGGGCGATGGGGCCGGGGAGCCATCGGCTCTGAGATTTTGGGAGAGATGCAGGGGCAAAAGGGGCTCGGGAGCGGCCCCGGGGGGGACCCGTGTGCCGCGGCGGCGGCGGCTGGACAAGAGGAGGCGGCCGCGCCGGGGATGCGCCCAGCCGGCAACGTGGGCTCCGGGCTTTTCCCGGGGCTGGCCGCTTGCCGGGACCGAGCCGGGCAGAGGGAGGGAGCATGTGGGGCAACGGGCCGATGACCCGGCGCGGGCGGAGGGAGGGCAGCGGGCACGGCTCGCAGCCGGCAGCCTGCCGGGCTGGTGCCGCTCGCGCCCCGGGAGCGGCGCCTGCAGCGGCGGGCCCGGGCAGGGCCCGGCTGTCGGAGCGGCGCGGCCGGGGGCCGGCGACTCAGCGGGCTGAGGGGACGGAGGGCGGGCGGGCGGCACGACGGCGGCTGGCGGAAGCCGCCCGCGCTCCGCAGGGCTCGGCGAGAGCGGGGAAACCTGCTCGGACACGGCAAAGGCAAGAGGTGCCCTCCAACGCGAGGCGCTCCGCAGCCCGAGCCGCCCTGGGAACAGCCCGGGTGAGACGCCCGAGCGGGCTCGCGGCCGGGGGCCGACGTCCCACCGCGGGTGCAGCTCCCGGGGAGACGCTTCGGGGCTGCCGGGGGACAATGCGTGGCGAGCGGCAGGCAGGACTGAGCCGCGCAGGACGTCGGGGCGCAACGGCCGCGTCCCAGAGATGAGCGTGCAAGGGAGACGCCGGAGCTGCGGCCGCGTGCCGCTCCGGCTCCCGGCGTCGCACCCGGCCCCGCTGCGGCACGCCGGCGCGCTCACCTCGTGACCTGCTTGTGGAAGTCGGTCAGCTGTTTGTGTGTGACTTGGATGGCTCCTCCCGTCGTCTCCTTCGGTAAACCCTTCAGCGAGTTCTCCAGCCAGCGGCAAAACGTCTGCGGGAAGCGAGAGGAGGGAGAAGCTCGGGATACGGAACCGAACCCACGCCCTGGCTTGGGGGGAGGCGTCGGGATTCGGCCCTGCAGGGCCCCAGGGGAGCCCGCGAGCACGCCGGGACGGCTCGGGGCTGAAGCCCGTCCCACGCCCCTCCGGGGTTCACCCCGTCCCTCTCACCGGCCGGTCGATCTGCATGATCTCCCAGAGCACCTCGGCGACGTCGGGCAGGGTGTACGGCGGCAGGCAGAAGCAGCACGTCTGCAGCAGTTGGTTGACGAGCTGCTGGCCCAGTTGGTTCATCACCTGGCCGATGAGCTCCTTCCGCATTTCGAAGTCCTCCTCGTGCTGCGGGAGGAAGAGGAGGGGCCGGGGGTGAGCAGCGTCTGGCACGCGCCGCTCCTCGCTCTGGGAGCGACTCCCAGAGCGTCTCCGGCGGCAGCGGTGGAGTAACCGCGGCGGGCTCGGCCGCGGCAGCGGGACAGCCCTCGCAGGGGCCGGCGGTGGCAAGCACCGGTGAGGACGGCATCCCCAACTCCATGGAGGAAGCCCCCCGCCACGTCAAGGACCCCAGGGGCCACTCACGTCGTTGGCCACCCCGGTGTGGATGAGGTCGCGCAGGAACTTCATGACGCTGCAGTTGGCGTCCCGGTGATCCAGGGTGGTGGCGGCGATGGCCCACTGCAGGATGGGGATCATCACCTGGCTGCGGAGCAAGGTGACGGGGCTGCGCTGGATAAACCTGGCCAGGCGGAGGACAGACAGACAGACAGACGTTAGCGGCGCTTGCCTGGCTTCCCCACACCCTGCCTATCCCCTGCCTCCCCGCCACGGGGGACCGCTCCCACGGGGACCCCTCCGCAAGGAGGGAGGGGTCGGGGTGTCCCCGCGCAGCGGCGGAAGGCGACGCGAGCGCGGGGGTACCTGGCTGCCAGCCGGAAGAGGTCGTCCACGGTGTCCGGGTGGTTCTGAAGGCCGTTGGGCTGCTCTAGCAGCTGGAAGGTGGGTATGCACAGCGCCTAGGAGAAGGGGTGTGGGATCCGTTAGTGATCAGTTTGATTCCACCTCCAGCCGTGCTTCTCTCTGCAGGGAGATGTCCACTCCGGAGCGGATCAGACCCCGGCTTCTCCTGGCAGCCGCCGTCACAGCTGAAAGGGCAGGACCGGAGCTCTCCTCCCGACCGGACACGTGCCCCGAGGCAGCAACGCCTTCCTCAGCCACCGGCTCCTCCGGCAAGAAGCCTCTCGCCAGTTCTGCTTTAACCGAAAACTGCTCCTCCTTGGGTTTTGTTCACCCAGCCGCCAACTTCTGTGAGGGCAGCGAGGTGCCGGGGCCAGCTGCGCTCCGCGGGGAAGCTGCTCTGCTTCACGCCAACGCTGCCGGCACCCACGGCGCGGCCTCCCCCACCGGCGTGGGGCGGCAGCTCCTGCGCCCGCACGTGGAAAGAAGGGCCACGGAGCTGGGGAGGGGTCTGGAGCACAAGTCTGATGAGGAGCGGCTGAGGGAACTGGGGGTGTTTAGTCTGGAGAAGAGGAGGCTGAGGGGAGCCCTCATCGCTCTCTGCAACTCCCTGAAAGGGGGTTGTGGTGAGGTGGGGGTTGGTCTCTTCTCCCAAGTAACCAGCAACAGGATGAGAGGGAATGGCCTCAAATTGTGCCAGGGGAGGTTTAGGTTGGAGATTGGGAAAGATTTCCTCACCCAAAGGGTTGTCAGGCACTGGCACAGGCTGCCCAGGGAGGTGGGGGAGTCCCCATCCCTGGGGGTATTTAAAAGCCGTGTAGACGTGGTGCTTAGGGACGTGGGTCAGTGGTGGGCTGGGCAGTGCTGCGTTAGTGGCTGGATTCGATGATCTTAGAGGTCTTTTCCAACCTAAACGATTCTGTGATTCTGTGATTTAGATACGTGGGAGCCAAACCCGCCGGCTCTCAGCGCCCACCTGCAGCATGTCGAGCAGTCCCTGCCGGCAGCCCTCCTCCATGCCGTACTCGTCCACCAAGATGCTGCCCAGGTAGAGGAAACAGGAGTGCTGGTGGGCCCGGTACACGTTGACCATCTGCGGGGAGAGACGCACTGCCTGGCGCCGCCAACGCCGCCTGCCCACCGCCAGCACCGCGGGCGGCGGCGGCTCCGGCACGGAAACGGCTGCGGCCGTTTCCATCAGAGAATTCCCCGCGTGCCGCTCGGCCGGGGCCCCGTCGGCTGCGGGATCCAGCCGGGAGCCTGGCAGCTCCCCTGCCGCGGCCGGGGATTTCCTCGGCCAGCCCCACGCTTCCCGAAGGGCTGGCCCTACTGCCGAGACCCCGAACCAGCTGCGCCCCAGGGGCACGGCCCCCCGGCTTCCTGATGGCGGGGGGCTGTCACCCCAGCTCGACCCGCAGGCGAGCTGCGGAGGGGCGAAGCCGTACGCCCGTTCCCTCCCCCCGTCTCGGCCAGGGACGCTGCCCACCGGCTCTGCCCCACAGTCCCACCTTCTCTCTGCGAAAGGGCCGCTCTGGGCGCGTGCCGAGGCGACGTCCCGGCCTGCTAGACCTCCCCCCAGCCCCACGGCGGGCCGGGGACAGCCTGAAGCACTTGCTCAGGGCTGACCTTGCACTTGGCAGCGTCTCCGTGCTGCGGCTCCCAGAGCCAACGCAGCCCCCGGAGCAGGGGACGCCCGGCGCCGGGCTGCGAGTTACCCCCTCCAGGAGGGGCACGCCGCGGAGCTTCGCGCTACGGGCACAACTGCAGGGCTCCCACAACCCGCGGAGCACCAGGCAGGCAGAGCTCAGCTCTGCCCTGCGGCTCCAAGGCTCTCCCTACTCCCCGGGGCTTTACGGAGGAGCTCCCGAGACCGCCGGCATTCGCCGCGGCGCTTCCCAGCGCCGGTGGCCGCCCAGGAGACGCGCCTGCCTGCCGACGCGAACCGAGCGAGCGTTTTCCGATGACGGCTCCAAGCCCCGGACCGCGGCGTGCCCCGCGCGGCGGCGGCCTCCCTACCTGGGTGACGAGCGGCTGCAGCAGGGCGGCAGAGCCTTTGCCCACGCAGCGGACGGCGAAGCGCAGGCACCGGCAGCACCGCTCCACGATGCGGTTATCGGCACTGTGTTTGTTCAGGGTCTCCGACAGCACGGGCCAGATCTGAGCGCAGGCAGGCGGAAGGGGTTAAAGCCGAACCCGGGACGCAGCGCACCCCACCGCGTACCTCCTTACCCGAAGAGCGCCCAAATCCCTGCGTCGGTCCCGAAACCGAGAGGCACCCGCGCTACGGGACGCGTAAATGAGCTTTACGCAGCAGCGAGGAGCTCAGCGCGGCTCAAGGCCCCCGGCGCCGCGCCGCAGACGTTACGAGCGCAGAGCGATTCAAGCGTCTGGGACGTTTCCCAGAGCCAGGTCCCCTCCCAGGGATTTCAAGACCCAAGTCCGTCCCCCCTCACCGATCCCTGCTTCCGGGAGGGAAGGTGCTGCCCCAGCAGCTGCTCTCCCCGACGCCGCGCAGCCCCAGGCAGAGACGCCGGACACGAGGAGCTGCCCGGCCGCTGGGGACGGCAACCGACGCACTGCGCGGCCCGACGCCCCCGTCAACGCCGCCGCAGAAACCCCCTCCCCGAATCCCGCACTTACTTCCTGAATGACTTTTTGGCACGGATGGATCTGTCCGTTTTCTACGATGGGGTTGGTGTGTCTGTGAGAAGCAGCAAAGGGTTAACACGGGGGTTTTTTGTTGCGTTTAAAGCCGAGGAGACGGGTTGCAGCCTCAAGCAGCCGCCGAGGCTGCGGGAAAGGGCCCGGAAACTGGCTTAGAGGGGCTGGGGAGCCTTGAACTTGGTGAAGCAGCAGCTTCCAGCCCGTTCCTCTTGGGGCCAGGGGCAAACGAGCCGCGATGAATTTGGTTTTAAGTCTCCGGGTGAGCAGCTCGGGCGGACGCGCTCACGAAGGCCCCGCAGAGGCTGCCCCAGCCCCTCCTCCCTTACCGAAATATGACGGCGAGTCGATCCAGGGGCACAGTGGGGTCTGAGGAGAGGCCATTGCTGGGCTCCTGAGAGAGCAGCTGGAAAACAAGGGGAAATGATGGGACTTTGGGACCGCAGGCAGTCCCGATCCCAGCGAAGACCGACTAAACGCTGCCTGGGCACCAGGCCCCACCGGCAGCACCTTCACACCCGCTCCTGCGCGGCTACGGGTCACCCCGAAGAGACGCAGAGGACGCGCACGTCCTTTCTTGGGGCTTCCCTCCCTCCCCCTGCCAAGCCCCCAGACTTCGGCTCTCCGCTATCCCGGTTCTGCATGGAAAGGTTGCCAGGGCCACCACGCTTTCGGGACAGCCGGAATGTGACCTTCTGGGGCCACGTGCCCCACGGGGAAGTCGAGTTCCCACATTCCCCATCCCGGAGACGTGGGGGGAAAGCTGCCCGCTGTATTCCGGGTCGGCTCAGGACAGCTCTTTGGCTCCTGGCACACCAACTGATTTCTAGGGACTGTTTTCCTCCCACTGGACCCCTTCCGCGCTCTCCAGCTGGGTACTGCTCAGCCAGGAGAGACTCAGGGACGAGAACGGTCTCGGTCCCGGACTCCTCACGGGCCTCGGGCTTCGAGGACACACGGTCACGGCGGCAGATCGAGCCACCGGGCGAGGACGGAGCCGCGGCAGCTCGACGGCCTCCCATCTGTCCCACGCGAAGCAGTGACGGACGAGGAGCACGGTAACGCGGTCCCGACCGGCACGTACCTTCTTCAGCGCCATCACTTGTACGGCGCAGAGCTCGCTGAGGCATTCCGCGATCTTCTCCAAGGGGAGCCTGGCGAGGACCAAGGCTGTCCCTGCAAGGCAAGGGGAGACGGGCTCAGGGGCAGGGACGCGGCGCAGGCGCGCGGTTCGACGGAACACGAGACCGGCGAGGGGGGCCCTGCCTGCAGCCTGCCGCCAGCCCTGCCTGCGCGCGGGCAGGGACAGGGCAGGGCTCCGGGGCAAAGGCAGGCGCTGCTTCCCCAGACTGGAAGGTGTTTCTCTGCAGCTCAAACCCAACGATTCGGTTAAAGCAGACACCGAAATACTTTCTGCGGGGCGGGATGGAGGACAGGATGCCGGCAGGTTGGAATAGAGGGATGATCCGAGGGCGGACGGCAGATCCTCGCCCCTGCCCGGCAGCACCGCGAGGTCCCGGGAAGCTTCTTTCGACCCACAGCTACGGCATTTCGGCGCTCCCTCAGAAACGAGATATGGAGACGGGCGCTCGAGCCGCGTCCCCGCATCGCAGCACCCGCTCAAAGGCGGCAGGAGCACACGCACCCCGGGCCGGAGGTGCCGGCGGACCACAGGGCTGGGGCTGACGACAACACCGGGAGGGAAAAAAAATTCTCTTCGGCTCACGTGTTCGTTGCGTTGTTTTAAAGAGGAGGAGAAAATACTGCGCGGCAGGGAGAGGAGCCGCTCAGAAGCGTGGCTAATGCCGCTTGCATCGATACGGGAGCGCAAAGAGGTGGAAAAAAACGTGAGGTTTGTCTCTTTAGTCGCAAGACCCCGACTGTACGGCCGCAGTAAGGCTCCCTTTGCACAAGCTCCACAGCGGCTCCATTTTTAAAGGTTTCAGAAGCGCTCGAATCCGTCGGGAATCTTGGAGGCCCGGACACGAGTCCTGCGCGGCCACGAAACCAGCTGCGGTTGAAGAGGCACACGATGCCCAACAGCCAAAGGCCCGGTGAGAAGCGAATGCTCTGCCTGCGGGCTGGACTTGAAAAACTACATTCTTGTGCCCAAACTGCCTCCAAGATGAGAAATATTTTGCAATTTTCCACCCTGCGCGTACGGCAGCCGATTTCCAGGCCTCCAGATACAGCAGTAACCCATCGCTTGCTTGGCTGTGAGCATTTCGAAGGTCCTCTTCCCGCGTTCCAAGTTCAGAGCAGGGATGGAGATGGCTTTATAAAGCCAGGAAGGATCTCCTTCTACCCCCTGCCCCAAGCCAGCTCTTGAGAAGACTCTCGGTGTGGACACGGGGAGTGCCCCAGGGCAGACCGGGGCACTCTCGCCTAAGAAAACCCACGGGAAAAGGGGGCTGCAGCATCCGCGGCGAGCGACGCCCCCCACCCCACACCCAAAAGACGGACAGCTTTTCCGTACGCACCCTTCAGGAGTCCCACCGCAGCCTCCGGAGAGAGCGTGAAGGAGTCGAGGGAACGGGCTATCTCCAGCAGCCCGTGAAAGTGCTGAGCCATGTGGTCCCGGCACACCGAGCAGATATTGTGGATGGCCTTGGCCGCCGCCGAGGCCAGCCGCCTGTCGCACAGACCCTTCATCAAATAGCCCAGCACGGGATCTGCGGAGGAGAAAGCCGGGGTGAGGAGGGGTCCCGGGGACCAGGCTGGCCGCAGGGCGCAGCGGCGGCGCGTCCCGCGCCGGCGCAGCAGGAGGGACTCACCCAGGAACTGCGGGTTTCTGTCCACCACCTCGCTCATCTCCCCCACCAGCTCGATGCTGGTGTAGCGGACGGCGGTGTGCACCGTCTCGGGGAGGCGAACCACCCCCTCCAGCACCTCCACCAGGGTCGGGTTGTTCTCCCTGCGGGGAAAAGGCAGCCAGCTTAGCCCCGGGGCGGCTCCCGGACCACGTCCACGGCGTCGCTGGTGTTACTGGACTCCCACGTCGCTCGGACCCAGCCAGGCAAACCCTGTATCCGAGACCAGTGCGGGGCTCAGGGCTGGCGGAGCTGGGATCCGGACGCACAGCAGCCTCCAGCTTTACCCAACAGAGCAGAAGAAACTAAACACCTCCGGTAAGAGTGCTCGTGGCACAAGAACAAAGCTCATTAACGCTCCGGGGAGCGCAGAAAGCCAGAGGAGCCTGTTCCTGGTGTGGGAGGGTGCTACTGGGCGAGTCCCAGGCTTCCTTCCTTCCAGTCGGCGGCAGGGCTCCGGCTCGCTTGCCCGGCGGACGGCACCGTTGCCCTTTCATGGCAAGAGCGGAGCCAAGCTCAGTGGAGCCACGGAGCGAGCAAGAGTCTCGTGGGACACGCTGGCAGGGAGCGGCCGTCCCCGCGCTCCAGCAGCGCCGGGCCACGAGGGGCTGGCGCTCGCAGGAACGAGGCGGAAACAGAAACCAAAGGTAAAACCCAGCAAGGGCAGCCCTGACATCGGACGCGGGAGCCAGCCGGCCGATGACAGATGTGGTGACTGCCCCAGCCCGCCGGGGAAGGCAGGCCCGGCGCTCCCGGCCCGGGGAAGGCCATCCGGGCTGCCCCGCTGCACCAGCGCGGCCGCCGGCGGGCAGGACGCGCCGCGCTCTCGCCGCCCCGGACGTTAGCTGTCGATGCTTCTGCCACAACTAGCCAGGGAGGACGGGCACTTCCAGAAGATGATTTAAACTTCCCTAGAGGTATCCGGGACAACGCACTACCTGGAGGTGGCTCTTCCCGCTCTGGATGTGGAAGGATCCCACCCAACCAGCCCAGGCAAACGTCCTTTGCTCTCAAGAGAGAAGCTAAGGGGAAAAAAACCCTTATTCTATTTTAGCAGGGCTGAACTCAAGTGCGTGGCGTTGAAGTCCCCAGGCAGGGCAGAGAGGAGACCTGAGAAGGTCCAACTGCTTCACGCAGCCCCAGCTCCGTCCTGGACCCGTACTCCTGGCCAGGAAGCGGAGACCTCCAGCCCCGGCTGCTCCATCAGCACGGGGTGCTGCGCTGCAGCACGCGTGGTTTTCAACCGGGAAAGCACGTTCCTTGGGATATTCGCGGTGCCTCTGCAGAACTCACTTGGGAAGCAACTCCTGACCCCACGGCCCTTATGGACACGAGCAGGATGGTCAACACTCACTGGTCAACGCTCTTCGCTATGGAGGCCATGATGAAGAGGACGGCTTCTGTCACCTCCCAGGGTGGATTCCCGTCCTTCAGAGTCGCGTAAAGCTGCGTGAAAGAGAAGCAGTCACAAAAGGAGCTAGGAAGCCAGCTCGTGGGCACGCAGTGGTGCATCCCACCCTGCGAGATCACCACCCGCTCCTCACCTCCTCCGACCCCAGAAATACCAGACTCCAGGCGCGGAGCTGCAGAAACCCCCGTGGTTCCGCAGATCACCCTGCTATTTTGGGACCATGGTACCGCTCCCCCCAGTGTGAGACCTCCTGCTTCTCCCAGAGCAGTCCCCACCACCGACTTCAAGACACGGTTGCTTCCTTGTGCACGAGGAGATAACGTGTGTGACCTCCTCCCCACCCTGAAGGCCACCAGGGCTTGGCTACCTCCAGCCCAGCGACGGATGCCTCGCGATGCTCCCGCCAAACCCACCTGAGCAAAACACTCCACCGATCCCACCAGGAAGATCAGGTCTTTCACCAGGTCCGAGACCCGCATCCGGAACTCCCCAAAGTCATCCGTCTCCTCTGGGACACCCTCCTAAGAGAGGTTAGGGAGGGAAAAAGGGTGAGAGCAGCTCAGAGAAATCCAGGTTCCCGTTTGCCCACAGGCAGGACGAGACAAGCAACTCCGTTCGAGAGAGGAGATCCGTCGTTTCTGCCGCCTCTCCCCACACCAAGCTGCTGAAGGAGAACCGCGCGCAAGGAGAACGCCAACAGCCTGAACGCGTGCTGCGTATTCCTGCTCCGACATGCGGGTGAAGGGATGGAAATCAAGGGGACGAGGAGCACGGGCAGAGACGGAAGAAGGATAAAGCATCCCGGATGTCAAGGAGGGGGATGACAGCACTGCGGCTAGCGAGCTGTGCAAGCTTTATTCCAACACAAACGCCCCCGAGCAGGGGACGACGCACCTCTCCGCAGCTCCCAAAACGGGAAGCGCCTGGGGGGAGGCGGGAGAGGGTCACCCCGCAGCAGCGGGACGCCAGAAAGCTCCGTTAGAACAAGAGCCGACTTGACGAAAAGAGGTTTATCGCAGCAATTGTAACGACCCTCTCTCCTCTCTCTGCAGTTACTGCAGCTGCAGTACCCGCAGAGCCCTATAGCTACGGAGAGCCGTCGGCGTGCGGCAGCGGGGACAGACGCATCCCACCACCCCACCGCCTCCAGAGGGACAAAGCAAGCGCAGCCTTACGTGGTCCGAGTCGAGCTGGCAGTGTCTGGCCAGAGCGTGGAGCAGGCGCTGGATGTAGGCTTTGAAGATGCTGTGGATGACCGCGTCGTCTGTCTTGTACAGGTGCTCTCCCAGTCTGTACCAGAAGTTAAATGAAATTTCTACCACCTGTTTAGAAAGAAAAATTCAGCGTCTTGTTATCAACGGAGCGTTATTTTCTCCACTCTGCTGGTGCTCCCTCTTCTCTGCAGGCGCCTGCAGCGTGGCGGGGTACCACAGGCTTCCATCGGCCGTGCTGCTTCTTCATGCGACGATGAAACGTGGAGCGGTTCCCCCAGCTTCGCCGACCTCCTCTGCTGCTTGTCACCTGAGAAGGGATTTTAAACCCACCGACTTAATCTGAAAACCCCTCAGCAGCCCTCGGGAGTAAAGCCGCTTCTCTGCAGCATTAACACGGCGGCGTAAGAACCGCCTCTTGCTTCAAAGCGTGGCCATCACCTCATCTCCCGTCAGTCAACTCTGCCAGTGATAAACTTCTGTCTCCCTGACGCCGACGCGGTTCGTGCACGTGCTCCGGCCTGGCTCACGCAGCGGGAAACGTTTAGTACCCGGCCTGTCCCAACACGCTACGGGGTATTTTGCCGCTTCCAGGTACGCTGTCACCACCAGAGAGCCACAGCGGTGGAAGAGTTTGCCCACCTACACTGATCCTCACCGTGTTTAATCCTCACGCTCACAGCAGTGTGCCCAGGTGGCCAAGGTGGCCAACAGCGTCCTGGCCTGTACCAGCAATGGTGTGGCCAGCAGGAGCAGGGCAGGGATCGTGCCCCTGGACTCAGCGCTGGTGAGGCCGCACCTTGAATCCTGTGTTCAGTGTTGGGCCCCTCACTACAAGGAGGACGTTAAGGTGCTGGAGCGTGTCCAGAGAAGGGCAATGGAGCTGGGGAGGGGTCTGGAGCACAAGTCTGATGGGGAGCGGCTGAGGGAACTGGGGGTGTTCAGTCTGGAGAAGAGGAGGCTGAGGGGAGCCCTCATTGCTCTCTACAGCTGCCTGAAAGGGGGTTGTGGCGACGAGGGTGTTGGTCTCTTCTCCCAAGTAACCAGCGACAGGACGAGAGGAAATGGCCTCAAGTTGCGCCAGGGAAGGTTTAGATTGGAGATTAGGAAAAATTTCTTCACCGAGAGGGTGGTCAGGCACTGGCACAGGCTGCCCAGGGAGGTGGTGGAGTCGCCATCTCTGGAAGTGTTCAAAAAACGTGTGGATGTGGCGCTTCAGGACATGGTTTAGGGGGTATGGGGGTGTTGGGTTGGTGGTTGGACTTGATGATCTTAGAGGTCTTTTCCAACCTTAATGAGTCTGTGATTCTGTAATGCTCTAACCATCCTGATGGCTGGCTCGGGGTGCACGCAGGCTTGGGCTAATGATGCGAGGGGGTCGGCAATCCCAGGCAGGAGCAAACATCTCCAAGAAAGGGGACGCTGCTCCAAAGCTGCTACAGCCTCTTCGTAACTGCGGTTATCGCAGGAAAAAAAAAAAAAAAAGAGTGCAGATTTTTTGAGGAGCAGCTACAGAGCTTCAAGTCCTCCTAAGCATCCCTGGCACAGGACAAGGTCATGCTCAAGGGAGACTGAGCTTAACAGACCTGGAAAGGGGACTAAAAGAGGCACCGAGTGCCAAGCGAGCAGCGCGGAGGCCTGACTCCAAGCCCAGTTACTCCACGATTTTCCAGCGTAAACGAGCCCCCGAGGTTGCATCGCAGCAGCCATCGTTTCTTGGCTAAACTCGCCTGCCGCTTCTGTCTGATTCCCTTCTGGAAACCCCCGTTCTGGAGATCCAGGGATGGCATCCCTCCCCTCGTGGAACCTTAAAGACGGGGGGGAGGAAGGGAGCGCACCCCAGCAAATCCCAGCAGGCAAATCCCTGCTCCCCGCGTCCGATTCAGCAGGACGACCCCTCTGCGAAGGAGCCTCCGCCCGCTGAACGCAGACACGAGTCAGCCAGGGATCAGCTGCTGGGGCTTAATGAACAGTTTCGGAAGAACAAACGCGGGGTTTCAAAGGAGACCGCATCCTAAACACAGCGTTCCGCATTTACCGGGGAATGGTCAGGGAGCTTTGACGCAAAACAGCATTTAACGTACTTGGAGGACAAAGTCACCACGAGCCACGCTGCGATCCCCGCAACGCTTAACTGAAGTTGGACATTTGGGAAGAGAAGAGGTGGGGGTCAGAGCTGTGCGCACAGTCTCACGCGCCCGGGGCGCCGGGAGAGGGAAGCTAAGCCAGCTCTCTGCCTCAGCAACGCAGAGCGGGCGTTCCAAGGCCGGCAGCTCCCAGGAGCTGAAGCCTCCCGACCACGTGGCGACCAAAGAGAAAGGTTTTTGGGCTTTTTTCTCCTCGGGGTGAGGAAAAGACGGGTAAACCTCACTCACCTCGTACTGCGGGTGACCTGCACATATCAGCAGCAGCTCCAGCGTCCGCAGGTCGCCCAGCCCTTGGCCTGGCGTACAAACTATTTTATCTAGGAACGTCTCGCACAGCTCGGTGAAAACACGGCAGTAATTGAGCACCCTGGTGAAGGAAAAAAACAGGGCACAAGTCAGAAAGATCTTCCACACGGGGACAGATATCCCAGCCCAGGAGAGATTTGATCCGTGCAGGTAACGTGCCCCGGAGCCTCGTCTCAGACCAAGAAATACCAGCTTCTGCTTCAGCTTTCCGTCAGCAGTTGGGCAACGCTTAAGTGGGGGAACTTGGCTTTGTTCAGAAGCAGGTGAAAACACTGGGTTCCGATGAGCAAATCTTACGAAATTTTCATATTGCCCCCAGCATCTGAGAAAACCTCTCCAGACCCACAGCATCGGGCGACAAGGCACAGGGCATCCGCTACAAAACAGCTCGAGTCGAATTCAGCACCCGGAAGGTGCCACGTTTCAGGAGACAAACACACAGACCTCTTTTAAAAATAAAGCCAGGGTGTCCCGTTGCCGATACGGGGGACAGCGCTGCGTTAAAACAGAGCTGCCCTGGAGACAAAAACCACTGAGTGGCTGAAAATACAAGCTCCACTCCGCTTTAAGATTGCAGAACCAGAGAGCGAACCTCCTGGAGCCAGAGCACGGTGACGGAGCAAGCACGGCATTGAACCAAGGACTGCTCCTCACCAAGAAAACGACCTCAGATCAGGGATTTGGGGGACAGTCGTGAGGTAAGCTGTTAGTCCCGGGCTTTGGTTTTAGTATTCCTGTTCTGGAGAGGTTTAGGAACTCCTAAAGCAAGACGCATCCAGAGATGTGCTGCAAACACACCCTAAAGCCCTTCTTAAAGGCAGCGGCGAGTCCCCCACGTGAGGTTTTTTGGGTTTTGGGGGTTTTTTTTTAACCCCAAAAGGCTTCACAACTTACACAACCCGCCAGCTCCGCAGTGTATCCCCAGGACCGGATCAAACACGGTGAGATGCTGGCAGCGCCTTTATACAATACCTGGAAGCGCCCAGGGGTGCTGGAGAGCAGACGCTGCTAATTGCAGCGTGCCCCAGCGATTCCTGCAGACGAAAGCTTTCGGATTTGTCAGCAAGTCTCAGGCCGAAAAGATGCTACTGCAAAGTCAATCTTGGCAAGCAGAGAGGATGTTACAACAAACTTTTACACGCCTGACAACTGAAGACTCTTTCTGTTGGTCTCAAATGGAAGGATAAATAGGGACAGACGCTACTACAATCTTGGATTTCGAAAGGGCTAACTTTGAGGAGGAACTACTCATTTCCCTTGTGGAAATCTCACTCAACACGGCAGGGGCTGGGAACTTCTCCGAGTCCAAGGCGCCCACGTTATCCGGACTTTGCGCCCCAAGCTGAAACGAAGGGAGGAGGGTGCCTGTTGAGCTCTTGAACCTAAGTCATCGGAAAAGCCCGGGAGCCAAGCGCCTCCGCGCAGCCGAAGGGCTGGCGGGAGGAGGACTGAAGAGCAGACAGCTGGATTCTGGAAGGCGAGATGAGAGCAGAGATCACGCGAGAATTGCCAGAAGCCAAACCAGTGCCAGGCCCTGCCAAGGAGAGTCACAAAAACAGCACAGGCTTTTCCAGCCCTAACGAACGGCCAGTGGAAGACACCGGCACGATGAAAGGTCTGTGGCACAGCTGCAACGACGCGAATATGCCTCGGTTTTCAATCCTGTGGCCGAGCAGGAGGCGTGAAGGCAGGAGGAGTGAGGAGGCTCTTTAGACACGAAGATCTGCTTACCTCTGAGTGGAAGGAGCGGGGACTGGCTACCTGCTGTCCCAGGAGTCAAAAACCAGACACCGGACATCTGTCTTACACCTTCACTGCTGGTCTTGAGGCTTCCATCACCTCGCGCAGCCACAAAACGCGCTCGTATTTGGCAATGGCACAGAGGGTCTGGCAAATACAGGCCAATTAATCTGCCCTCGGTAGCACGAGCAAGTCCCTACCTCATTTTCTAAATAGACAGCGGTTGGAGGGAAGCGGGTGAAATGCAACAGGGGTTTACCGTAAGTAGATTGGTCCCACCTTATTCTTATCAGCAACGTTTTGAAAGAGGAGAAATGGAGCCGGACAGGAGCGCGCGGTGTCACACAGAAGCTGGTTAGACTGGATAAAGCACAGCCGAGGAAGGGCGGAACGGTCGGCTAGCGCGGCGGTTAGCAGGCTGTGTCGAAGAGGAAATACCAGTTTGGTGCTAGGGAGATTCGAGATCCACCTCACAACTGATCTTGTCTACGGTCATTAGCCAGAGACACGTGAAAAAGGCAGAGCGAGCACTAACGGTGTTCGCTGGTAAAGCTGGGCGGCGGTATCTCAATATATTTCAAGGACATGGGTTAGTGGGCATGGGGGTGTTGGGTTGATGGCTGGACTTGATGATCTTAAAGGTCTTTTCCAACCTTAATGATTCCGTGATTCTGTGCGGAAGAAGAATGAAAACCATCTGAACCTGAACAGGAAAAGTTGTCCGCCTCTGACAACTTGCGGATGGACTCGTCAGTCACAGGATGACCAAAACGCTGATGTCTTTTGCCTTTCTTGTGACCTCGCGACGTTGGGCAAGGCGTTGCCTGCACACAGGGGTGCCACGATGCCAACACGCGGGAGCAAGATCTCTCCTGGAGCAGCATGTAGCTCTCGGGCCCTTGTGCCCAAGGAAGCTGAATTCGGAATGGGAGCACTAAAGATCAGCCAGGGAAAAGAAAGCCGTCTCAGGACTGAAAGAGCTGGGCTTGTTTATGCAAACTCAAGGCTGGCTGCCTCCTACCTACAAACGCATCCGGGAACAAGCACCAGCTGGGGAACTATTCAAGTAAAGACAATGTTGGCAAGAGAATAGGCATGAACCGGCCTAGAACCAAGCGAGGGCCGACCAGAGGGTTTCCGATCAGAGCGACGATGTTTCGTAGCAGCCAACATGCGTGAAGCGCTGGTTTCAACGTGCCCGATCAAGGCACAAAGGCTACAGTTTCTTGCAAATCTAGAAGGAGGGGCTGCTGACCCAACTGGCACATCCAGTCCTCTTCCCATTGGGAATACTGGAGCCAGGTACGGACGTTTGCAGAGAGGAGGCAGTAGGAGCAACGGGTCACTTCTAAACTCTATTTTAAGGTAAGCAACGCATCCGCTGCACCTCAGGACACTTCCCTCGTGCTTCGCCCACTGGAAGGAAGACCAAGCACCCCAGCAAGCCGGGGCAACAGCCTAACGCTCTGCCGAAGCCTGACCTGAGCACGTGTGCCTGGAGCACAAACCGGAGCGCCCAGGGCGAGGAAGTCATCTGCTCACTTCTCTTGGCTCAACGAATCCTTATTTGCATAAGAGACTTCAGAGTGCCGCACGCAAACGCCATGGATTCCAAAAATAACCGCGGACAGACAGCGTGACAGTTAGTTACTGTACCTCTCCTTCCTTCCTGGGCTCAGCTACGGCTGCAAGTTCACTTACTTGTCTAGGTCCTCGCGTGCTACAGCCATGTGATAGGCACTCTCAAGGGTGAGGACGCCCTGGAAAAGCTGCAAGGCCAGGGGAAGGTTCGTCTCCACGTTCTCGATGGCGTAGAGGGCTGAGCACACGCAGTCCGAAGCGGCTTCGTGGAGGTTTGATGACGTCTTGTCTTGTTGCTGCAAGAAACGAGGAGCAGAAAAGCCCGGTGATTACATGTGAAATGAGATGGTAATGGAAAAACTAGTCTTCTGTTGTTCCTGAAATAGTTTGTACAGCTTCTGCATAGCCCCAGCTCCCAAAAACCCGCTCCCACCAGCCCTGCAAAGCCTGTGCCACTTTACCACCCCAAACACTTGAGGCCTAAACCGCCTCTCCCCAACGGGACCCCACCGAGTCTTCCTCGGGAGAGGCAAAACGCAGGAGGCAAAATGCCAAGCGAGATCCGTTCCGAGGAAATAAAACATTGCGCTGCTCATCACCCTGGCTGGGTCACAGAACGACAGAATATCTCAACTGGAAGGGACCCTACGGATCGTCGCATCCTCGGTGCGGATGGAGACGAGGTTTCTCACGAGCACGCGTGAAACGTTTTATCATCGTGATGGTCCGGGGGGTGAACAAGTGGATCTCAGGCCCGGTAGACGCCGATAGCGATTGTGCGAGGCTGATTTAACGGCTCCCGCGGAGCCCCGCGCAATTACGGAGGGAGACGGGGCCGGCATGCCAAGGAGGAGAGCAAACAGCGAAGCACCGAGAGGAAACAAAGGAGCGGGAACTCTGCGCGTCCTCTCGCACGAGATCTCCACACGTTTGGAAAACAAGTCATGGTCCCACGTGAAGGTGGAAGGAAAAAACGCCCCGTTTAAAAGCGACATTAACACAACAAAAAGGCTAGTGAAGCCAAACGCCGTGTCCTGGAGGAGACGGTTTCTGCCGCAGCACGGCTCGGGAGCCGGCTCCCTGTGTGAATGTTGCCTGTTCCTTCTCCCGCCTGCGTTTGTTGTTAATTGAAGCGGCACGGCGGAACAGATGCAAATGAAGGATCCTGTTTAACAACGGGAGGAGGAATAGATAATCCCTGCGCTGGGTCGCAGGTCCGGGCAGTGCCGCAGCGGAAACCTCTGGAAAAAAAAAGACCCTCCAGGAGTTAATTTTCTGAGGTTAAAATATTAGAAAAGGAATAAAATATTATTTTATTGAAAATCTGGGGAAAAAAACCCCACCTTGATTTCAGTATTAAGCAAACGCAGTTCCTTCAAGAAGGAATAAAACTTTTAAAGCCAAGATGAACCAATACTTAAGCTCATGAGGATGGCAAACTTACTTCAGCACCACACTGAACAAACGTGTTTTGCTCAGAGCCCCATAAAACCATTTGGCTTGGAGCAAGGACCAAGCACCGCATGTTTCAGACCAAAACTCTCTCTCTTTTAAAGTCCAAGTACGCTCAAATTCCTGGCACCTGCTTCGGCAGCAGCGGCAATCCACGGCAACAGCTAGAAACGGCCATTTCTCAGGTGTTAAAGCTTCTATTCTGCCCTGAGTGTTTTGCAACCATCACAGAAAAATGGAACCGGGCTCCTGCTTGAGCTAGACAAGATATCTGCTTAATATAGGCTCCAAAATCGATGATTAGTACAGTAGGAATAAGGAGAACGGATATAAATAGATTAAATAGTCTTTGAGCTTTTTTCTTGACGTACTGTCTGCTGGTGAGCGTAGTGCCACGTTTACGGAGATGAAAGGATCGCTCGTGGCACCGCAGCAGGACCCGGCACGCCGGCTCTGCGGCAGCCCTGCCTCAGCCTGACACGCTGCAGACAGCAGCGACCTCGGCTCTCCCCGGCCACCGTCTCTCCGCAGGAAAAGCCGCAACTCCCAAGCGGTGCGGGGAATCACTTGGGAGCAATGCTCTCGGGATAGCTGAGCCGGCTGGCCGAGAAGGGCTTCAGTAAAACCAGGCAAGGGCATCTGCTCGGGAGGGATTTCGGCGTCTTTCACGCCTGCCTGAGAACAGGGGATGGTGCTCCCCTCTGAACACATATTCTCCAGGTCAAAACAGAAGATGGGCAGGAAAGAATAATCCTGAAGGAGCTGGAGAGGCTCTTTCCTCCTCGCAAAGAGCTGAACACACACGTGCTTTTTTGTTTGCATCCCAAAGCTCTGCCAATACGTTCTGCCCGTCAGCCTCGTGCCCACACCACAAATCCTGAACTAAGGAGCGAGCACGCAGGTGGAGCAAACCCTTGAGCGTTCTTCTGGTGTCACCCTTGAGAGACTAGCCAATACAGGGTGTCACTGATGCGCTGTCCTCTAAGTTTCCCAGGGCTAGCGGGAGGCAGGGAAAGACGTGGGGGAACCCGCAGCGGCAGCCGGAGAGGCCTCTTGGCACGCGTTGCTGCTCTCCGACTGTCCTCCAAGGTGGACAACCGGTACAGAAGGAAGGTCACCATTTCAGGCAGCACAGACCTGCTACTGCGCAGAGAGAGCGTCCTCCTCTCCATCTGCTAGCAGCGAGGGACAGCGTGCTCTGAGCCGCCGACCAAGGTAAAGCCCAGAGGGCTCCTACTCAAGACAGGAGGGTCAAAACTCACCTTCCGTACCTGCATGGCGCACATGGAAAAGGGGCGTCAATCCCCATCGCTCTCGGATTTAAAAGTGACGTCATCCTGGCAGCCAAGGCCCACTACCTCATTTCCCAAGAGAAATACTCACCAGCACCTCGAAGAGGAGAGACAGTAACTTGCTGTTCGCCATGAAGGTGCTGTCCAGGACACCCAGGTTGAACCAGCTCCCCAGGCACCGGAAGATTTTGATGAGCATCTTCTCATCGTTGCCTGCTTTCTCCACGCACGTCATCTACGGCAGGACAAGGGAGATCTGCTTAGCACCCCAACACCAACATGCAATTTCACAAGCAAAAGAATAAATAACTTTTGGAAAGCCATCCTGGAGTCTCTGCAACTAGCATCAAGAACTCCCCCACGAATCTTAGCAAGACACAGAGGCCTGGGGCAGTCAGCAGTGATCCCTCCAAGTGCAGGCACAGCTTTCAGCAATCCAGCAGTGTTTTACCGACGTGGAAGCAGGACTCTGACCAGAAGACACCCAAGGATGCCCACACCAGCAGAGAGGACTTCTGCATCCACCTAGGGTGACCATGTCCCCACACCGGTTTTGTAATCAGGAACACCCTCTCGAGAGCACGTGGACTTTGAGCACCCTCTGAAGGTCCTCATGAAGCACATTTGAGAACGCAGACCGCTTCCAACAGCCCCATCCCTGAGTAAAGTAGCCCTGGGCTTGGTGAGATGTAGGGGCAGAGCCAAAAACCTCTCAAGTCAACTCCAGCTGCTGCTACAGAAGCGAGAAGAGCAGGCTGAGGGTTTTCATTCATTCCCAGCCCATCAGTTTTCTGCAGAATCCTGTCTCAGACTGGTAGAGCACGGACATGAACGAGTTTCATACGTGCCAAATCCCTAAACTCACTCACATCTCAATTTAACGTTCCTCACCACAAAACAACCGGCTGCCAAAGAGAAGATGGGTCCTGAGGGTCAAACCTCCCCCAAAGGCCGACCCGAACACACCATCGCAGCGTCAGGGGGGATGCGGGTCTGGCAGCAGCCAGCCCTCATTTCCAGCGATGGCCAACGCTTCTGCCGCACAACAGCGCCTAACAGCAACCCTTACCAAAACCTAACGCCAAAGGAAGCCCTGACCTCGCCAGGCTGAGGGAAAGGAAGAATAGGTGGACAGGCAGGACCTGGAGAGGAATCCTA
Source organism: Phaethon aethereus (assembly GCF_964289735.1). NCBI lineage: Eukaryota > Metazoa > Chordata > Aves > Phaethontiformes > Phaethontidae > Phaethon > Phaethon aethereus. The sequence continues at coordinate 1,171,128 of NC_138575.1, forward strand.
GACTGGCCGAGCAATCCTGCACATGAGCGCTTCCAGCGATCCCCACTCCTCTCTTGATGCTTCACTCTTGAAGGCAGAATGTTGTACTTCATTACAGTCCCTGTAGAATTTTTTAACCCCCCCATTTTGTAACTGAAGAAAGTGAATTTAGCATTTGAATCCTACGCAGAAAATTTAATTTTGCTCTTCAGGCAGGTGGTTGAAATGCCTGTGCTGGGATTTACCACGAAAGCTCCAGGCAGAGGCAGGGAAAGTCTGAACAGAAAGCCTTACGACAGGGCTACGACCTTCGGCAACCCAAGACCGGCGCCTCGCATCGTCTCCGGTAAGGCCGCGAGCAGCCGGAGCGAGGCGATGTCGCCCGTCTCACCGATGTGACGGCCAGACTTCTCCGAGACCGGCTAGGAAGAACGCGGAGGGCCGGAGGCAGCCGGGAGGGATGGCGCGGCGCAGGGATTCGAGGAAGGTGAGAAGGGTTTCAGGAGGGAGCGAGGACTCGTTCGGAGACAACTAAGCCTACGGAAATGGGGAACTGGGCTGTGGTGGTAACGGCATGGAGCTCTGCCGAGATAAATACAGCCCTGACGGGGAGGAGAGTCTTCTCAAGCCAGACCTGAGCCGCTGTTGAGCGGAGGACACAGCTCAAATCTGTGTCCCGATACACCCTTGATGATGACAATCCCTCTTCCTTCGGAGTCAGCGGAGTGACTCCGGCAAACGACGCCTCCTTCCCAGGCCTCCGCGGGGAGAGCCGACGCCAGACATTGCACAAGCATGACACATCCACCAGAAGTATCTGCCACGGTCATATCTCTATCCCAGGTACTCTCTGGGGCTTTCTTGACCACGGACCCACAAAAAGCAGTGTGGAAACAGAACGGGAACTTAAACTGGGCCCTCCTCACCTCTACTCCACCCTCTTCTCCAGACTAACCAGAGGAAAATCAGTAGGGGTGGAATCTGTGTTGGGTCCCATCAGAGAAGGGGATTCAGAGAGGGAAGGGATACTGGGGACAGAAAAGACATGAAGAAGTATCAGTTAAGAAGAGAACACGGTCACAGGTAAAACTAAAGCCCTGTGAACTAACAGCCTCTAAAACTAAGGCAAAACTACAGTTCTGCTCATCAATGAGAAGGAAATCTAAACGACAGTCTAACAGCAAAGGGAGACGGCGATCCTGTAATTCGGAGCAACGGCGCTGCGAAACACGGGTCATTTCATGTGGATAAAGTATTAAGGGTCTTCAGGTTCCTCCTATCTTCAACAGCTACAACTCAATTAATGAGGGATCCTGACCGACAGGCTAGCAGGGCTGGAGCGAGGTGGCTGGGAGAGACGGAGGAGACCCCAGACCCCGGGAGCGCAGGGCAGCCGAGCACGGGAAGACGGGGCTGCAGAGCAGAGAGACGAGGGCTGACGAGACGCTGCAATGAAACGCGCCAAACCTCGGCTCCATCTGGAGCGCGGTGACATTAACCAGCTGCTCGGTGGAATCAGGGGCCCGATACGCGCCGCCGAGGGTACGTTATCTTTCCTTCTTTAGATAAGCAGCGTGAAATGGCAGACGCTAACGGGCAGCTCTAGAGGCTACGGCACATGCTCCACGTGAAGCGTGAGTCGGGTCAGGCTGGCTACTCATTTACTGAGCTCAACCAGCTGAAGGAGCTCAAGCTCTCTGCGAGGAGATTTCTTTGCAGTCCCTGAAGCAACTCACCTCAGCGCTTACTCCCCGCTCCCCAAACTCGCCCTGTTTTGGGGCCCACAACAGTCTCGTTCTTGGAGACAGCACGCTCCCTGGATGAGGAAACTTTGGAAGAACCAGGAGATTCAGCTCCAGTCTCTCCGTTCGGCCAAGACTAAATGCGACCTGCAGCTAAATGCATAACCTTGGCTTATCACAGCGGTCAGAAGCGAGGTACGTACTGAGGCTTGAAAGGGGCGTGAGAGGAGAGAGAAACCACAGTTGTAAGCACCTGAATGCCCGTCTTCTAAGAGATCTATGTGTGGCTCCAGAGATGACCTAGAGACGATCAGGAGATCTACACCCCCCCCACATAATGGGCTGAAGTTATTTCTTGCTTAACCATCAAATAACCCAAAACTACCACAGCCGGTGCAGGACGCCAGTCCTAACCAAGCACTGATCCGGCAGTAGGGAGACTAAGGACCTTTTTGTGAACACCACGCTCCGTACCGGCAGCTCAAACACTGCGGTCCTCACGCGGAGAGCCCCACCGCGAGGATGAGAAAGTTATTAAATTGCCGTAACGAGCTCCATTTTCAATCCAGTGCTGACAACAGGAACCCGACTGTGGTTTTCATCTGCTTGGAACCGAAATATATAAAAGCAGCTTGTTTTCACACAGACCAGCTTTTTGATCGTATCCAACCTGGAATAATGTGGATCGGGAGAAGAAGCTGCGTGAACTTCTTTAGCAGCTGACCGGGGCTCGGTCTCCTTACCAGCAGAGAGATGACGGTGCTGGAATAGTACGCCAGGTCTTCTATGATTTCGGTACGGCGGTTGGCTCCGATGCGCAAGGATCGGCTGTGGACCTCTTCCGGCAGCACCGTGAGGATTTCCAGCAGAAAGGGCAGGGAGGTTACATCATTGCTGTACCTGAAACAACGGGGAGAAGGACAGCGCGTGAAGGCAGGCGAGAGCCAAGCGCACGCCAAAAACCGGCAGGCAGGTTCACAGCCCGGCGCGAGGCGGAGGGGCATTTCAGAGACTCGGCAAAAGCGTTACTGCGAACGCACTCCAGCGCGCAGCCGCGGGGGCACGGCGCTGCCGAGAAGAGCCTCTGTCAGTGGCTTAGCTCCAGATTTTTCAAGAGAAAAATGGCAAAAGCGTTCCCAGCCCACCAGCACATCAAGTCCAAGTGCCATCGCCCAGACAAATTGAGGTCCCTCCCGCTACAGAAATACCACGGGGGACGTGTATTGGGTTTGTGTGGCCAGGGTTTGGTAGCGGGGGGTTCCAGGGGCGGCTTCTGTGAGAAGCTGCCAGAAGCTTCCCCCATGTCCGACAGAGCCAACGCCAGCCGTCTCCGAGACAGACCCGCCACTGGCCATGGCTGAGCCCATCGGCGACGGCGGCAGCGCCGCTGGGGAACGGAGTGAAGAACAGGGCAAAAACCAGCAACGGCAACTGCAGCCGGAGAGAGGAGCGAGACCATGTGAGAGGGGCAGCCCTGCAGCCCCCGGCCCGGGGCAGGAGGGGCAGGAGGGCTCCAGGCGCCGGAGCAGAGGGTCCCCGGCAGCCCCTGGGGAAGCCCCCGGGGAGGCCGGCTGTGTCCCTGCCCCCATGGAGCTCCACGGGGGAGCAGATCTGCACCCGCACCCGGGGAGGGCCCCACGCCGGGGCAGGGGGATGCCCGAAGGAGGCCGTGACCCCATGGGCAGCCCGCGCTGGGGCCGGCGGAGGGACCCGTGGGGGACCCAGGCTGGAGCAGCCTGTTCCTGAAGGACGGCACCCGTGGGGGACCCAGGCTGGAGCAGCCTGTTCCTGAAGGACGGCACCCATGGGGGACCCAGGCTGGAGCAGCTCATGAAGAACCGCAGCCCGTGGGAAGGACTCATGCTGGAGAAGTCCATGGAGGACGGTCTCCAGTGGGAGGGACCCCAGGCTGGAGCAGGGCAGAGGGTGAGGAGTCCTCCCCTGAGGAGGAAGGAGCAGCAGAGACAGTGTGTGATGGACTGACCACAACCCCCATTCCCCGTCCCCCTGCACCGCCGGGGGGGAGGAGGGAGAGAAATGGGGAGTGAAGCTGAGCCCGGGAAGAAGGGAGGGGTGCGGGGAAGGGGTTTTAAGATTTGGTGTTATCTCTCATTATCCTACTCTGGTTTGATTGGTGATAAATTAAATTAATTTTCCCGAAGTTGAGTCTGTTTTGCCCGTGACAGTTACTGGTGAGTGATCTCTCCCCGTCCTTATCTCGATCCACGAGCTTTTCATTATATTTTCTCTCCCCTGCCCAGCTGAGGAGGGCAGGGACAGAGCGGCATCGGGGGGCACCTGGCCTCCAGCCGCAGCCGGCCCACCGCAGCCACCTCGGGATGGTGACGATCTGCCCAAACAGGGCAGTCTCAGCGTCACCGTACGACAGCACGTGGCCTCCCGGGGCAGCCAACGCGGGGCAGCGAAAATGCTGTCCCACAGAAATCGGGCATTACTGCACCGGCCGAGCGCGCGCCTCGGGACACCCAACAGCGGCGGCCAGCGGCCCGACCTCGCGGTTCAATCCTGGGAGGGGACGGGGATCAACGCCTAACAAAAACAGGGATGAGGAAAATCGCTGAGTCTCAGAGCGCCGCGTCCACGGAAGCGTGTACAGCCCGTTACACAGAGCCGCAGACAGCCCCACCTCTCCCTGCCACCGTCCAAGAGACTTTTATTCATTTATTAATCAAGAAAGAAAAACTTTCCTACCGTCGGGCCGTTTGCTGCTGCGTGCCTTTTGGACCACACAGGTCAACGTTTACTCGAGGAACAGTTTAGAGTTTAATGACAGAAACAATTACTTACTTTTCAACCAGTGTTTGTACACAGCCTTTCCAAGAAGCCATTTGCAGGGCAAGGTCTGCTATTGCTAAAGCAAGCTGCAAGGAGAAGGGGGGGGGGAAAACAACAAATCAAAACAAAAACCCAACACAGCTAAGTGTGGTGACCGACGCAATCTGCCTGACAGCAGAAACGTACGGATGGGAATGCTGCGTAGAGAACGAAGGGATTGCTGGGAACACGCCAGCACCTCGGGAGAAATCCCCGGTCACCCAGGGCACTGCTGGGCTGATCAACGCTTGTCTCCAGCGCAGCGCACGGGGAAAACCCCAGGAGCAGCTATTCCTCCTCCCACCCTCCCCAAGCAGCAAACAAGGGGATCAAGTGATTGATTTAACCAAATAATGAAGGCAGGCAAACAATTCTGTCCTGGGAGACACGGTCGGGCTGGCTGCAGGCATCGACCGTCTCCGATCTCCACGCTGGAGGAAAAGCAGCTGAGAGCTTTGCCTCAGAAAAAGCCAGAAGTGACAAAAGCCGGAGCTGGCCACCATCGGCGTGACCTGCAGCATCTATTCTTCCCCCCGCAAGCCGGCGATTCCTGTAAGGAACGGCTTAGCAGGGCTGTGACACACGCCTGGCTACCAGTCTGCCCTCAAGGGCAAGTTCGGACCGCGCGGTCCAGGCTTTACAGCCGAGAGCAGCCTCAGAGCTCTCGCGCTCACCGACGTTTACAGAGCGGCTCCTTCCACGCCCTGCTCAGCACCTACCTGGGTTACGATGACCGGTGACAGGTCTTTCAAGTTCTGGATGTGGGACAGCAAAGAGTCCCGTAACGACGCGTGGGAGTCCGTGGGGAGTTCATAGAAGGAAGTCTGTATCTTCATCTTCATGGTCTGCGCCGCGAAGTAGCACGACTCCACATCCTGACGGATCTGCAGCAACTGGTCGGAGATCTCCCAGGCGTGGACCTGGGGGCAAAGCACAGCGGCCTCAGCCGGCGGGCAGGGGAGCGAGGAGCAAGCCCAGCGGCTACCAGCGGGCCTCAGAGAAAGTCCAGATTCCCTCAGACAAAAACACATCCCCTCCATCAGAACACCCCCACGGTTTTGCCCAGGAGAGGCCACGCCGCGGTGCAGCCACAGCTCAGGCCACGGGGGCTGGCTAACGAAGGTGCCGGGGCAGCGACGGCCACCGGAGGAGCCGAGGGAGCGGATCAGCTGCCGGCACGCACCCGACACTCACGGCCGCAGCTACCGCAGTCCCTCCGGGACGGCAGACTCGTGAGTGGATCCGATGCCCGGCCTTGCAGCAACGGGCAACAAAAGAGGCTTTTTCGGGCTGAGGTGGGTAACTGCTGCGCCTCTTGCACAGCAATAAAACCGGAGAGCGCGCAGCGAGGGACAGACGGGAAAAGGAGGATTGGATAAAGGTCTCCCCAGATCAAAATCATGGCATGTCATCGCAAGATGGAAGCCGCCGGGCCCACCTAAGAGCATGCACTGGGACCGGCGGCTCCACGGCCGACTACAGACGCGCTGAAGAGCCTGGAGGAGAGCCCCCAACGAGGGAGACCGTCGTCAGCAAGGCAAGGAAGGGCCACCCGCCTGGGACGAGGCCGAAGGCTCTGCCCTTCGCGCGGGACCAGAAGCTCCGGGGAGAGCGCTGGGCGAGCCAGAGAGCGTGCCACCCTCGCCTCGCCGAGATGGGGAACGGGCAGCGGCGGGGGCCAGCGCTTTGCAGCCCAGGCACCGCTTAGACCTGCTGAAGCACCTACTGCACAGCGTTTGGTGGGAAAACGAAGCCGGTCGGGGCAGGAAAGCGTGGCTGGGCCACCAAGCGTCACCAAACCCAAGCGGCGGGGCCACCACCGGCACCCTTCGGCACGGCTTGGGAAGAAACCCTTGGATCTGAGGACTCCTGTTGAGGAACGAGATCTTCAAAGGACTCAGACAACCAATAAAAGACTCCTCCGTTCCCGAAACATCTGCAACAGGTTTTAGTTTTGGTAAGATCGTTTGTTTTGCTCTTTAAAATTCAAATTTATGCTTTATTTTTTCCAAAACCCTTGAAATCTGAATTTCTGTGCATACTTCAGCGCGAACTAGTCGATTCGCGCAATTCACCCCACACGTGCGACGACCATCAAGCGCCTCAGCTGCTCCCCGAAAGCTGCTACGCCAGGGACGCTCCGAAGGAACCGGCTGAGCACATCCAACGCTCATCAGATGGTGTTTCCCAGCACTATCATCACTATAAAAATCACTCTTTCGGAGCCCAAAAGATAACCGTGAGAGAAAATAAGGCGAACGGGTCACGGGACTGGAGGATGGCGGCTACTTCTCTTTTTTTTTTTTCTTTGGGGGAGGTGAAAGACAGTTCGAACCAGCATTACAGACAGACAAACATCGCACCCCAAAAAGAGGGGTTCCCCAAAAGCCTCGTGTTAGCTGCCAGCGAGGCAGGACCCCACAACCGCTCCACAGGAGGACTTTATATATATATATGTAAAGTCTATCCGGGTCCAACAGCGCAGTGCAAGGAACAATTGAATAAATTAAAATCATCTACAGTACAAAGGATTCTGTCTGTTTGCCTCTAAAAAAAAAACAAACCACTTTACAAGCAGAAATCCAGGTGGTGATACCAGCCACTGCTAGATGCGGACGTTACCGTTCGTCGAGCCGCCGGGACGAACAGAAATCCCCGGGGGAAAAAGCCATCCCCGTGCTCTGCCTGGAGGAAACCTCCGCGCGGAAGAGCGGATCCAGGCTGCCGCCTTCCCTCGTCCTTCAGTCACAAACTTCTCCTCCTAAGCTTACGTTTAGGCATGAAGAGGGGGGAAGAAAGAAAGCTTTTGGGGATGCGCCCATTGCTCACCCCAGTTATCCACAAGGGAAGCAGAGCGGGCGCTTCGGCCAAGTGACAGCACCAGCTGATACCGCGTTACGGGAAAAAAGGGGATTTTTGTTGAAAATGCGAGGCGGGAGGTCCCGGAGGTTGTGCAGGCTACCGGCGTGGCCGTCTCCAGAAATGACGGGAGAGCTCGGTCCGACATCCCCGGTGCCTCAGGGCTGACATAAAACCCAGAGCGGGCTCTCGGATATTTTTATTTTCCAAACTTCCAGTTCCCTCTGCGCAAGGGCACCTCGGCATTACCCTCGCCCCGTCCCCAGCCTAAGCACGGGGAGACAATATAAGACAGACCGGTGCCTTACTGTACCGAGCTTAAACGCTGGGCAGCTTTGCTCCGCACGAAGCTAAGGGGGTGTTAAAACCGAGCCGTTGTCCATACAATGGAGCAGGATGACTGCTCTTCGGTTAGCTGGGCTAAAAAAAGACAAAATTCAGCAGATGCAGAAACCTGGAAGCAGATGTAGGATGAGCATTTCGGAGCTTCAACCACGCTATGAGGCAACGGCTTTGCAGCCCTCGTCTCCGACATGTTCTAAGCCCCAGGACGTCCCTGAATTAACTCCAGTGGATTAAATCGTCACTTTATCGCCTGGATTTTCCCAAACGTCAAAGGATTTTGGCACCTCTGCTCCTCCCCTGCGCAGGAGCACGCATCCCACCGTCCCCATCCGGGGAGCAAAACCAGCCTTCAAATTCTGCTTTTAATACACTCGAGAAGCCTCCTTGCGATTCCTCGCTCCCCGTCAATCTTCTGCCGTTCAGAGGCTGAACAAATTATCTTGAAAGAAAAAATAATCACGTTTCAAAACTTATCTACCCCTTGCAGGAAGGCGGGTGCCCGGAAACAGCGGCGGTCTCCAACACATCACCAGCCGATGCTCGGGCAACCAGACGTCCCGGGTTCGCGGCCCGGCACGCGCCCAGGGGTCTGCAGCGTCACGCGGGGGCACGAGACGAGGCCACCAAGAGTCTGACAGGTTGTCGAAGGCTTCAGGTCAAGGTCAGGATGATCCGGTCGTATTCCCAGGGAAAAACAATCTCTTTTGCATACAGCAAAGTAAAATTCTGATTTCTTTATAGCCAATATTAGCAGAGGGCCCAGCTCCTGAATCTACTCCCTGAAGCTTTGCCAGAAGATATTGCTACAGGCATTTTAGCCCAAAACGTGGTACCCGAGCTGTCAAACCCAACGGCTCCCAGACACCAGACTAACGTATGTCAGGGACCCCCAGACCAGCCCGAGGAGCTCAGCGCTCTGGTGTTCTCCCATCTCTTCTCCCCTTCTCCTTTCAGCTCAACTCTGAAAAATTCAAGCAAACAATTGCATCCAAACGCAAGGGAAAGAGCCCCAAAAGGAGCGCAGCGATTGCCTCACACTCCACCTCAGCGGCGGGCGAATCCATCCCTGCCGCAACCTGCCGCCGCAGCCAGGCGGGAGCGGGAGAGCTTCACTCCTCACAGCTTTCAACGGGACGCGGCACGTTTCCTCCGCCGGACCGTAACCTCCCAGTGAATGCCGGCCCCCGTCACGTCCCAGCCACGCGTGAGGTTGGCTCCTAACCCTCGTCTCCAGCCTCAGGCCGATACTGATGCTGTGAATCGCTTTTACCTTTGAACTTTGCTGCACCAAGAGGTCGGGGGGACGGAGGAGACTGCCCACGGACACACGGCCGGCCGGGCTCGCTTCGACGGCTGCTCGCCAGGCTTTGGAGGCACCGCTCACGACGTCCAAGGAGAAAGTCCTTCCAGAGCTGCCTCCCTTCAGAGAAGCTCCTCTGCTGTTACCAGGCTTTGATCCTTCCTTTCCAGCTGCCTCTGTGACCACGGGCCGTTAAATGAGCTTTCTCCAATAACTCCAGCTGTTACTGGTGTATAACTCGCCTGTAAAAACTTCAGAATGGGTAGCAAGAAAAATTTGGAGGCGTTTCTGACGGAAACGACCCTACGGATTTATTTATACCCGCCAGGTAATTCCCAAGCTAGTAATAAATAAAAAGCCCTTCTTAAGAAACTAAATAACTACAATACAATCACAGCAGAGCCTCTGCAACTCGTATTAAAAACTTTCTCAACTGTACTACTGGGCACAGATTTTTCCACAGCGTTGAGAATTGAGCGATTGCAGACACGGAGGCAGAAAGGGGGACTCACCAGTGAGCGTGTAAGGAGATCCCACCAAAAAGCAGGCAAGAATCAAAGCCAGAGAGCCCCAGCTCTGCTAAACAAGCAATAATCTAACTGTCTGGAAGTCACTGATTCAACAGAGACGGCAAAATTATTCATGGTTTCGTGATCACTAATGACTGACGGTACTAAAAGAAGCTATTTGCGTGCCCAAAATTTACTGCAGCGTAGTCAGAAATTATATAAACCCTTCAAGAGCTGAAATAAGTTGGCTTGCACACTCTCAGACAGCTCCAACAACGACTACCTGGCCTGTCAATAAATATATAAGGAAAAAAACAACCTCTCTGAAGGGGTATTTAGCAAGAATAGATGCGTACGGCAGCGGAGCAGGTAAGGAAGATCTTAAAGAAATGTCGGGTTGGGAGATAAATACGTTCTTGCTCTTTGCCTGCAGCTATCAAATACCCAATCTCACTGCAAAGAACACCACAGCTCGCCAGCGACCAGGGAGCAACCGAGCGCTTCAGGAGATTTAACGTTATTTGCGGATTTTTTTCTGGGCACATGACGACAAAAGTTATTTCCAAGACGTCAGAAGAGAGTGAGTTTAGATTCTAGCGTTGACCACCAGATCGCTAAAAAAGCGAGTTAAGAGCATCCTCCAGATGACGAGCGCTTGTGGGAAGGAAGCCAACGTACCATCACCATCCGACTGTGCAAGGAAGATCTTCGCAAACACCCCACCTCTTGTGGGCTTTTTGGTTTCTTTTTTTTTTTTTTTAAATAAAAACTGCCTTCCTACTGAGAACATAAGAACACACAGGGGCAGACAAGGCTCTTCTGCAAGCGTATCATTCAGCGCATCTTGGAAGCTTTGACTATAAAGGCTCGTTCCTCATTTTCACCTACAAGCAGACTTGGCTCCAACCCGCTTTCCAGAGAGATCCCGCCAAGATGAACTAATCCAGCCCGGGTGACAACGTCCCCCTCCCTAACCACGTGGAGGGTGACACCCCCCAGGCCCTTATCAACTATCGGTTCAAACTAAAGCAATCTTCACTTTCCAACCCCAATTATTTTTCATTTTTGTTGCTTAATGTCTCCCACATCCTACTGCGCAGACCCTTCTAGAGCAAAGGCATTTGCCTGGAGGCTGTTGTGCTTGGGAGCTAACACCAATCGTATTCCAAATAGCTCGGATATGGTGTGGCCACTACTTTATGAAAGGATTTTCACATAAAACTGAGGCTGGTTTACAGTCAGAAGCCAAAGCGCTCTTGCAGAGACGTACCGATGCTCCCAGGGAGGAAGGCGCCGAGCGCCATGGCAATGTCATGAACAAATCACGAGCTGCCATTCCCATCTGTACCTAAGAGCCCGCGGGCTTCAAGTTTGGCTTCCTGCAGTCCCCCAGGATCTATCTGCACGCTGTCTTGCTCACATGAACAAGATCTTCTTTTACTGTCAATTTATCCTCATCATTTACTTTTGATGTAAAAATTGAGCAATAAAAGGAGGATAAACCAGGAAGAGCAGCTCAAGCCCTTGTTGTTGAGCTCTGAAGATCACCACCCAAAGGGCTTTGCCTTGGTGCACCCGGCTTCTAGAGGCAGATAAAAACTGAAACCCCAACCCAAAGCCCAGAACATTTGCAGCTTGACATTTAATACTGGGATGAAATATGAGTTGGGTTTTTACACGGCCGTAACAACAAGAGACAAAGATGTAAACAAGGCGAGCCTAGGGACCTTCTTCACACAAAAAACCCTCCCCACAAAAAAAAAAAGCAGTATTTCTTTCAATTTTAACAAACGAGAAGGCATTCGTTTAGAGACGACTTGTAGCATTATATTACCCCAGAATATTATAATTGAAAACATTTGCAAAAAAAAAAAATCAATGTATTTTTCAGCATTTTACTGTGCACTTCCTGCAGTTCCATCACTTTTCTGCAAGGAAAGAGGACCAATGCCTAGCGAGTTTCACTGTGCCGGTGGCATCCAGACCATCGGCTGGGGGACTGGAGCCTGCTACGGAAGCATTACGAGTCATGAACAAAGCGCCAGAGTAGCAAGTTCTAAATAAATAAAAACCTTCTTCCAAGGGAGGAGAAAGAAAGATGCAACTGAGCAGAATGAGTACCCCACTCCCAAACCATCTACACCTACATCAAGGCTTCCAGCCCCATCCTCACAGAGCGCACCCACAAAAGCAGCCACGTGCCCACACGTTAAGTCTGCTCTTCAGCACTCACGATGATGTCATCCAAGCTCTTGCACAAATGCAGCCTTGACGCAAGAACCTTGACGCAAAGACCCTCAGCCCTGGAGCTGGTTGGAAACAGAGCTGGCGAGATGCGTCGTTCCTGGAGAGAAGAGCTGGGCAGTTTGCAGCCAGAAGGAAATTCAGAGAGGACCTCAGATGGGAGGTTGGAAACCATGACAAAGCTAAGTAACGTTGCTGCTTCTGCACTGAAGATACACTGCCCAAGAGGTAGAAGAATTTTATATAGGAGGAGACATCTACCAGCCTTGGTGCAGGACCACCTCCCCAGCTCCAGTCGTGGGCCTGGTCCCCAAACCACAGTGTTTCCACCCCAGAAATCTCCAGGAGAAAAGGGACCGTCGCCTTCCCTGCGGATACCTCAGCTGTTCTCCAGCCCACACAGGACCCCTTGCTGGCACCGCATCACCTTCTGGCCCCAGTACTATGAAGTGACCATCCTTAAGGGAACAAGCTTATGCCAGCTAATGTTAGAGCTCCTGAGGGACATGGCCGATTCCCACCACCTACTCCTCCAGGCCCACCAACTGCCAGAAGCTACTTCAGTTCAGCTGACGAGACCCTGGAGACAGTGGAGATGAAGAGAGCAGTGAAAATGGATACCACGTATTTCAAAGGATGAGGGCTGGACAAAGACAAAGAATTGCCTGGACATCTCGAGAGCTGCTGTTGTTTGACAGAGCGTGGCAGGAAGCATTCCTGAAAGTCTGAGCCTGGCTTTGATCAGACCGAGTCTGAAGACAGACGAGTGTCCCACAGAAACTGCCTTCTTTGCCTCAGTCTTTAATAGCCAGTCCAGGTATCCACAGGGTATTCAGCCCCCTGAGCTGGAAGATGGGGATGGAGAGCACAATGTACTCCTCATAATCCAGGAGGAAGCAGTCAAGGACCTGTTAAGCCACCTGGACACCCACAAGTCTATGGGGCCTGATGGGATCCACCCGAGAGTACTGAGAGAGCTGGCGAAGGAGCTTGCCAAGCCACTCTCCATCATTTATCAGCAGTCCTCGTTAACAGCGGAGGTCCCAGACGACTGGAGGCTTGCCAATGTGACGCCCGTCTACAAGAAAGGCCGGAAGGAGGATCCTGGGAACTACAGGCCTGTCAGCCTGACCTCCGTACCGGGGAAGATCATGGAGCGGTTCATCTTAAGAGTGCTCACAGGGCATGTGCAGGACAACCAAGGGATCAGGCCCAGCCAGCATGGGTTCATGAAAGGCAGGTCCTGCTTGACCAACCTGATCTCCTTCTATGACCAGGTGACCCGCCCAGTGGATGAGGGAAAGACTGTGGACGTTGTCTACCTGGGCTTTAGTAAAGCCTTTGGCAGCGTCTCCCACGGCATTCTCCTGGAGAAACTGGTGGCTCGTGGCTTGGACAGGTTTACTCTTTGCTGGGTGAGGAACTGGCTGGATGGCCGAGCCCAGAGAGTTGTGGTGAACGGCGTTAAATCCGGCTGGCGGCTGGTCACCAGCGGTGTTCCCCAGGGCTCGGTTCTGGGGCTGGTCTTGTTCAATATCTTTATTGATGACCTGGATGAGGGGATCGAGTGCTCCCTCAGTAAGTTTGCAGATGACACCAAGCTGGGTGGGAGTGTTGATCTGCTGGAGGGCAGGAGGGCTCTGCAGAGGGATCTGGACAGGCTGGATCGATGGGCAGAGGCTAACTGTATGAGGTTTAATAAGGCCAAGTGCAGGGTCCTGCACTTGGGTCACAACAACCCCATGCAACGCTACAGGCTTGGGGAGGAGCGGCTGGAGAGCTGCCTGGCAGAAAGGGACCTGGGGGTGCTGGCTGACAGCCGGCTGAACATGAGCCGGCAGTGTGCCCAGGTGGCCAAGAAGGCCAACAGCGTCCTGGCCTGTATCAGCAATGGTGTGGCCAGCAGGAGCAGGGCAGGGATCGTGCCCCTGGACTCGGCACTGGTGAGGCTGCACCTCGAATCCTGTGTTCAGTGTTGGGCCCCTCACTACAAGAAAGACGTTGAGGTGCTGGAGCGTGTCCAGAGAAGGGCAACGGAGCTGGGGAGGGGTCTGGAGCACAAGTCTGGTGGGGAGCGGCTGAGGGAACTGGGGGTGTTCAGTCTGGAGAAGAGGAGGCTGAGGGGAGACCTTATCGCTCTCTACAACTACCTGAAAGGGGGTTGTGGCGACGAGGGTGTTGGTCTCTTCTCCCAAGTAACCAGCGACAGGACGAGAGGAAATGGCCTCAAGTTGCACCAGGGGAGGTTTAGATTGGAGATTAGGAAAGATTTCTTCACCGAGAGAGTGGTCAAGCACTGGAACAGGCTGCCCAGGGAGGTGTTGAAGTCACCATCACTGGAGGTGTTCAAAAAACGTGTGGATGTGGCACTTGGGGACATGGTTTAGTGGGCATGGGGGTGTTGGGTTAACGGTTGGACTTGATGATCTTGAAGGTCCTTTCCAACCTTAGTGATTCTGTGAAACACTCGCTGCGTCCCTTCAGTGCAAAATACGAGGCATCTAAAGACTCAAGATGTGAATTTAAGAAAAAATCATGGAGTTTGGCTACACACACCTAACCAAAGGACGTGCAAAGGGCTCTATGCAGACGTGCAAAGCTGTGGAGGCCCTAGCTGCTCCCAAAGATCCAAAACCAGTTTAGAACTAGAAGGGCACCAGAAATAAGCAAGTTCCACCTGAATTTAATCTCCTAGTACAGAGCAGGAAACCATGAGTAAGAGAGAGGGATTCAGAGCTGTACCACATTGGATGCCAATGTTGGAAAGAGCTTATAACAGCTCAACTTCACTCATTCCAGCCAGAAACCTTCAATGACAAGTAAGTGTTCCCGGAGAAGCCAACTTGAGAAAAAGGAGCATTCAGTCCATTCAAACCCAGCTAGCAGAAGAGTTACCCGCAGATCAAGTCTTCCAGCTATATGGAAGCTGAAGCAGCAGCCAGAGGAGCTCCTAACACAGCCCTGAATTTTATGAGTCCTTTTTAGACAAAGACTGGCTTAAGCCATAAAGCTGCGAAAACAGGGGAGGCTTCACGCTTGAAAGGCGGACACCAAGTGTTTCTCTTACACCCTGGCCTTCCGACAAAGAGCCGTCTGTTCCCATTCTTCAGTCAAATGGTACCTCCAAAGTATGATATGCCCAAGGTCATAATTCCCAAACCAAGACAGTTGGCAAACCCTCTCAGCTATTGAGCAGCCGCTCCCCAGGGTCTCGTACAGGCTTTTTGAAGGACGGTTCTAACGGTCAAGACTGCACTGAGCTCAAGCAAGCTTTAGGCAAGGAGAGTGCCTTCCAAGTCAAGTCTTCTGCTTGCGAAGATTCTGAAGATGATTTAAGAGGTCCAGGAAAGGTAGGCATCTTCCAGTGGCCAGCCTGCCAGCCAGACTTGTGTTTGCTATTCAGAAAACGGATGGCAGCTTGTGTGCTGGAGACGCGGTTTCACCACGAGGCCAGGATCGGGGACGGAGTCCAGGAAAGGTCCCTGAACTTTCTCTCCTTTTCCACACATCAATTCCAACTTGCATTTTTTCCCCTCAAATTATAATCTCGCACTCCTACCTTGAAAGGATTCAACTGCTACCACAGCCAGTCCTTACCACAGGTGATTTACACCGTAGCAAAGGCGGCTTTGTTAAGACAGCAGAAAAACCTAAGAATAAGGTTAGAAGCAGCAGACCTGGAGGTCTCCAGCCAAACCCCCTGCTCAATGCAGAAGCAACTTAAGTCAAGCTCATTCAGGGCAATTGTGAATGTCGCCAACGATGGAGAGTGCCTCAACCCTGGTCTTTGTTCCAGGGTTTATCCATCCTAATGCAGCCCAGGGGCAACTTGGTCTCCTAAACCCAAAACCACAATGTTGCTCTCCAGCCGGTTGTCCCAGGCTGACCTGCTGCATGGGGTTATTGCATCCTGGGGAAAGGACTTTGAATTGGCCTTTGCTGAACCGCCCGAGGTCCCCGTGAGCCCGTTCCTCCACCCACCGAGGTCCCTTGGAAAAGCAGCCCTGCCCCCAGCGTATCAACCGCTCCTCCAACTTGGTATCATCCATGAACCTGCCAAGGGTGCATCTGTCCTGTCATTCAGGTGATTAGTGAAGACATTCAGCAGCATTCACACATTCCTCGACCCCTGAGGAATGCCAGTCATACCTGGCCACCAGCTGGACTTCAGGTCGATGACCACTACTGCTTAAGCCCAGTGATCCTGAGAGTTTCTCCCAAGAATGAGGGTCCATCTGTCTCCAGTTTGTTACAGAAGCGCTGTAGGACACCGCATTGAAAGCCTCGTTAAACATCAAGGAACAGGACATCCACTGCTCTCTCCATCCACACGCTGGCCATCTTATCATAGGAGGCTACTCAGCTGGTCAGGAAACTTGACTTCTTCACTGATAGTCCAGAAGACCCATCGTTCTCTCCTCTGCAGCCTTTTCTACCCGCTGCTTTTGGCCAGATATAGGCAAATTTCTTGACGCGTAGTGTTTAACGCTTCAAAAACGCAGGACTAGCATCAGTAGACGACTTGGGCTGAACACAACCCTGCAGTCTGGAGCATCTCAGTGACTGGGGAATGAGATGCCCCTTCTACAGAGGGTCACTAAGGTCTCCTCTCCACGTGCTGGCACACAGATCCTCTTCCGAAGCTCTGTCAAGATGCCATCACCTCTCAAAAACCCCCTGAGGGCTCAGCAGGCAATGTTGGTTATCTCCAGCTCTGGCGAGGGCGGCTAAATGAACAGCTTGCCTCCAGAACAACACTTTCAAACCTGTGCTTCCTCCGGATGTGCCAAAACAGACCTCCAGACATCCCACTGCAGCAGCCCCTCAGGCCCAGTACAACCAGCCAAGCGCCCCAATAGACAAAAAAGCCCATCAGATCAAGGCCAGTAGCCCCATCCTTGGGTACTTGGTTACTGGGGTAACCAGCGACAAGCATTCTTGTGAATCTGGGGATTTCTCATTTGTACTGGCTTTACTGGTAAGCGGAATGACAAATTTTGGGTCAGACTGAATCCTTGTTGACCAGGATGGTTTGAGCGACAGCCCCACCGTCATTGCCATGGGACCAGATCTAAGCTCAAAGCCTGCTCTGAGCAGTGGGGTGGACTGGACACCCTCAAAGGTGCCTTCTCCCATGATCCTGTGACGTTATTTCAAGCAGGGAAGGGGGAAAGTGAGTCTGGCATTTAGAAGAGCGATGAGCCTGGTGCTCTTCAGCCAAGTGGCGGGCAAGCAGCTCAAACATCTCCTGCACGGTGCCCGTGCCACTCAGCAGCAGGAGGGAGCGCGGAGAGAGGCAAAGCGGTGCGGGGCTGCCAGGGCCACGCATGGATTTTGGCAGGCAGCTCTTTGGTTTGGGATGAAGGGTCCCCGTCCGTTGGCCGACCCCAATCCGCGCCAGCCTCAAAGCAACAAGCAGCACTGAGCCACAAGCGCATACAAAGGATGAGCGACGTGACAACACCAAACAAATTTAGGCTGCCCGAGACACTAAAACGGATCTGTAACATCTGCTTTTACATCTTCGAGGAACTCGGAAGGGGATGGTAAGCGCTGGCCGTGCTGGATGCTGCAGCTGACCGGCACCCAAAGGCTCCCTCGGCCACTTGGCTGCAGGCGACGCAGGGATTTCACACTGACTTCTCTTGTCATCGTCCTAAAATGAAAAAGCTTTAAGCAGTGTTTGTAAAGAAGAGGGAAGCCAGCGAGCGCCTGCCTTTGCTCGCCTCCCGGGTCCTCCTCGCAGAGACGATCTGTTTCTCATGCGTTTCGCGGGCCCCTCTCCACACACGCACCGATCGCGGTATGCAAGGGCAGCAAGTTTTTATTTCCCTTAAAATGGTTTGGGAAAGGGTTCCAGTGTGATTTCCAGCATGCTTCAGTTGGTAAAAGTTGTTTGGCTGTTTATTTTAATTTATTTAGGGGGTTATACTTCTACCCAGTATTATCAATAAATTAATTTTATGGGCAGATCAAAGGAAATCCATATCAGAACAAGTCACTTCCATGAACCCTGTCTGGCTAAGAGCCACAGATAATTTCCGTCTCCTAGAAAGCACTTTACGAATCTACATTAAATCACAAACCAACCTACACTTAACCCACACCAAAGAAACAAGACACCAGCCCGCAGCTGCTTATCTGCACCGCACATTTTACGAACGCTCCGCTCCAAAGAGAAGCTAATGAAGAAACGCTGAAGAAATTGGGATCAGAAGGCTGCACACATCTGAAACAAGTTGAATCCCTACATTTGGTACAGCTCTTCTGCATTAAAGAACCTCCAACTAGTCTGGAATTGCCTTTATGCAACTCCAAACACACCGTGTAGGTTCCCTGGTTGAATGATCCTCGAATTTGACAGTTTAGGTAAACTTTTACTGACAGCCGACTTGTTCGGCACTGCACAGAACACAGGCAAGCTCACAACTGCTCTTCAGGATACTCCGTTCCGGCATGCCTCGTTCCTCTGAAATAATTAGCGGTTAAAAGGCGAGAAACGATGCTGCAGGGGGAGCAGGTGGACACATCGGACGCACCCAAGCCAGTCACTACCAGCAAGCTGGCCAACACCTCTCAGCGCCACGGAGTGACGAATATTTAAGAAATATTCAGTGACGGTGTCATTTGCACAGAGATGGTTTGTGAACAGAAGAGAGTCCAAAGAAAGGACCTTCAGGTTCTTAAATCCAAGCGACTTGATCCACCTTGAAGTACAAGGAGGCCTTATTTACAGGACAGTAACGACACGCAAGCCCTCGGTCAGCGCAGCCAAGTAGATCAAGTCTTTGGCTCGTCACTGCTGACGCTCAGCAAACAGCTGAAGTGGAGAATCAGTTATTTTCCCTATTGACCCAGCCAGAGAAGTCAGGCACCAAAACCCAGCACACTCCCTGCTTTTACATTGTTATGTCAACTACTGGGCACAAAATCCTCGCTTGAAGCTCATGGCCGAGGTCGTACCTTCAATAAAGCTGATGCCTTGCACACCGCATCTCAGGAAGACGTCGTTAAAGAGAGAGGAGGAGGGGTGAAGGGTGCAGAAGGACAGCCAGGGAGTTTTTATTTTCAATCTTCCCCTAAAAGCTACAGCCCAGCGTGCACATCCCATGAGCTGGCTTCTGCCTGCTACGAGCAGGACGCTCGCCCGCTGCCGCCTCAGCTCCCTCGTCTGCAAGGGCGGGAGGACACGGAGCTCTAAGGATGGAGGGTGGCAGAACAACCTCTAGATTATACACTTATAAACTCTCTCTCCCTATAGGTGTATAAAATAGAGGTATAATAAGAGTACTTGCATCCTCAACGGTGCCTGCTGCGACGGCTAATGAGTTGTATTAGGAGGAAAGGCCTTAATTTCAGGGCTGGCCTTCCAACCTGAAAGCTGGCCGGCTCCTGCTACGGCTAAGGCTGCAATTTACGCTTGCCTTCATGAGTACAGAGGAATGCAGCTACTTAAATACCTAAGTTTAGTCTCTCCGCACAAAAAAAGAAGCACAAAGACCTTTACTTTACAACGTATCTTCCAGGCACTTGCTCCAGCGAACATCCTGCGACCACCGATCAGCAAACTTCTCACTTCTGTGTCCCAAATCCTCTTACTGTACTCCACAACGCGTCCTGCTTTGAAACTCTGCTTTGCCACAGGCAGCACTAATCCTGCAGCACTGCGCCCCGCCGAGCATGCAACGCCAGCGGTGGGCACGGAGCTAGCACTGCTTGTTAAGCACAATTCCCCCACCCCGTCTCCTAAAGAAGCAGCCGAAGCTTCTTTTATCCCCTTTATGAAAAAAATTACGTTAAATGAGCCCTCAACCCTCAGCTACCTGCAGCTTTCCACCCTCCATTACACACAATATTTTTATCACGAGCTTTCGTTTAGCACAGGGATCAGACAACCTCATACCTGCGGGGAGAAGTTGCTAAGAAGCAGCGTAATACCATCCCCATACCCATCAGTAAAGCTACCAGGCAGTTTTACCACGGCCAGGGCGTGCTGGGACCCCAGGGCGGCTGCGGGCTCCCACTTACCACGGGGTTAAGATCACACACGCCGACACCACGGTGCGACGAGCACGGCATCGGCTGGCTCCAGGCTGCCTCGTTAACCATCGCTGCAGAGCTCGCGACAGCACCTCTCTGAAAGCAGTCGTGATCTTCTCTCGACAAGAACGAGGGGGCTGGACAGCCCCCAGGCCTTGGGCAAATCAAATGTGTTATCTGTTCTGAAGTTAATGCTACCAGAAGCGCCCACCTTCCTCCAGCTTGCGCCTGAAACTTGAAATAAACTCAGTAAAGAGTAGTTACACAAGCCGAATGTGCTGAATGAAACCAAGCTGTGCCCCGGAGTGCCCAAAGGTCTGGAAAATAACAAAGGGATCCCCTTTGTTTTCTGGTTTGGGAGCTGAGATGCTTCACACGCGCTTATTTGCACGGCAGGACAAAAGGAGCTGGGCAGAGAAACTGTTCAGTCGCTGGAGACTGTGTGACAGCCGGAGCCAGCCAAGAGGAGCCGCGCAGAGAGACGCCTCATAGGAACACAAAGGCTAAAAGCACGTAAGGGAGCCTGTGATTTATATGAAAAACAACCTGGACAACACAGGTAAGAGCCCAAAGAAAGCACAGCGGAGCAAAAACAGCCCCCAAGACTTTCCACAGGCAGAGAGATCCCATCCTTACGGGTGGTCGGGGTATTAAAAAATAAAAAATAAGTCCCAAACACTGCAAGCTCTCCTTTTCATGGGGCAGTTTGTACCAAGTGTGGGCAGCCAGAGCGCAGCCCGCAGAGCTCTCACGCAGAGGAGCCACCTTCAGTCTCCCATCCTGGCATGGGTGAAATCCATCTTCTTCATCCCGTTGCATCCCCCACGCACCCCCGATTCTCCACTCTGCCCCAATGGCTGATCGGGAACCCCTCCAAGCACATTGCGAAATGGCTACCTACCCCACGAATGGACCCGTGTTAATTGCGGCTTCGTTAACTCCCCTCGTACGCTAACGCAGCACAGAAGCTGGAGTCCTCAGGCTGCTCTCGGCCCCCTCGGGCAGGGATGCGGCAGCCAGCAAACACGGAGCACCTGCTGCTGCGACCACAGATTTGGGTTGTTTCTGGCAGAGGAATCATCTCTGAAATAATAATCTTCCTCTTTCAACTGAAACTAGATCTTCACATGGGCACAGCCGCAGTCGGCGGCGCTCAGACCCACCGAAACACCGCCGTGGGCTCAGACCTGCCGCCAATCGGCGTTCAGCCTCTTCACAGAACCCAAATTCTCCCTGAGAGCCTTCTGAAGGGCGAAGCCCCCTTCCTGGGGTGGGTGAAACAAGGAAAGCAGCTGCCTAAATACACACACACACAACTGGTGGGTTTTTCCTCGCTTCACGGAATAACTGTGGGAAGAAACGCTGCTGCAAACTCTCGTGGTACCCGGGGATGTAACTCTGTGTGGGGTGCTCAAGTAAATAAAAAAAAAGGGGGGAGGGCGGGGAGGAAAAAGGTGAATCGGGAACAAACAGTCTAAAGATTTACCAGCTGGTGGGAAGGTGATGGAGCTGAAAGGAGCTCTGTGAAACCCTCTTGGGAGGCACTGAGGGAGCCAAGGAGGGGAACTCCCTGCTCTGCTCCATGGGATTCAGGCTTCGAGAGAAACAGACCAGAGACTCGCTTCTCCTGAAGCCGCAGCACACGAGATAAAACTCGTCAGGCTTCTGCTGGGAAGGCAGCAGCAGCCACCAAAGGTTTTGGGGGAAGAGCAGAGGACAACCACGGACCACGGTGCCAGAAAGGGCACCGGTGCCGTGCGGGGAGCGATGCGCCAGCGCAAAAGACAACAAGGAGAAACAACGGGCTTTGGAGAGGAGAGAACAGAGTCACCCCCAGCTTCACAAGCGACACGGAACAAGTCTGTTTCCACCAGGACAATGCGAGGCCAGAAAACACATGCTGACTCCCAAATTTAGTCTTAAGGCTAAAGTTTGGGGAGAAAGAGCTCGCCACGCGTCGCTTACAGGCTTCAGGGAGGAGGAACAGAGCTTTGGCTCCATCGTCCTCTGCCCTGATGCCTTCGGCCTCTCCCACCGACACCGGGCCAGGAGGGCGATGCCTCCCCACCGGCTCCGGCGTGGGGTGCCTACTGGCCCCCTCACCTCAGGCGGCGGGAGAAGATCGGGGTGAGTCCCAAATTTTTTCCCAACACCTCCCAGACTCGGCTCCTCCTTCCCAGGCGCCGTGAGGGGCCGCGCCACACGTGTCAGCCCCGTCTTTCCTGTTACTGAAGAGCAAAGCCGCGGAGGGAGCCGACAAAGGCCGGGGCTGGGGCTCCCCAAGGCCGCTCGGAGGGCGGCGTTACCCGAACGACCCCCGCTCCGCTCCGGATGGAGCCCCGGGGAGCGGCCCGCGGCGGGGCCAGGCCTCCCCGCCGGCTACCGGGCACCCAGCAGGCGCGGCCGGGCTCCCCGGGGCGAGGAGTCACCGGGACTGCGGCGGCCCCGTGTCCCCGCCGGCTCCCACCCCGTTCCGGTCCATCGCCCCGCTCCCCACCAGGCCTCACCGATCGCTGGAGCTCGCCCAGCCAGCAGCTCGCCCGCTCCTTGCCGCTGGGGTCGGGGTCGTGGTAGAGCGCCTGCACGGCCTGGTAAACCACCTGCAGGCTGGGCTTGCCCCCGCCGCCCTCCATGGCTGCGCCGCCGCCGCCCCTCAGCGCCGCCCGCCGCTGCCGCCCGCCGCCATCTCCTCGCCCTGCGCGCTCCGGTACCGGGACGGGGCGGTGCAACCGCACAGCGGGTCCCCCCCCCCCCGGAAACACGCGCCCGCCGTCACGCGCGTTCCGCTTCCTTCCGTGCCGCTTCCTTCCGTTCCGTTCTAATCCGTTCCGCCTCGCCCCGCCCCGCTCCGTTCCGTTCCGTTCCGTTCCGCCCTAGCTCGTCCCGGCCCTCCCCGGCTCGGCCCGTCCCGCCGCCGCCCGGCGCCGAGCGGTTGCCGCCAGCCCCGCCCGGAACGGTCCCGCCGGGCTTCCGGGGGTGCGTCTGGCAAAACGGCCCGGGTGCGCCCGGCCCCACGCGGAAGGGACGCGCCCGCCGCGGCGGGAAGGAGCGCACGGGCCCCCCCACCCTCCCCGGGCATGGCCCATCGCCCCCCAGCTGGTCCCGTTAGCCCGGTCTGGGTGCACCCGTCACCCGCCTGCAACCCCTCCGCCCGGTCCTGGCACCCCGGTCCCCATAGCCCGGTCTGCGGGAGTCCCATCGCCCCCAGCCCCGCCAGCCCGTCCCGCTGGGGTCCCCTCACCCCTCCCAGTCCCACCACCCCCTCCCACTGGGGTCCCCTCACCCCCCCCAGTCCTACCACCCCATCCCACTGGGGTCCCCTCACCCCCCCCCATCCCACTGAGGTCCCCTCACCCCCCCCAGTCCTACCACCCCATCCCACTGGGGTCCCCTCACCCCCCCCCATCCCACTGAGGTCCCCTCACCCACCCCGAGTCCTACCACCCCGTCCCACTGGGGTCCCCTCACCCCCCCAGCCCCTCCAGCCCATCCCACTGGGGTCACCTCACCCCTCCCAGTCCCACCACCCCATCCCACTGGGGTCCCATTGCCCCCCAGTCACACCAGCCTGTCCCACTGGCATCCCCTCGACCCCCAGGCCCCTTATCCCAGCCTGGCCCAGTGTGCCTCCATTATTCCCACTGGTCCCAGCAGCCCAGGGTGGTCCCAGTCCTCTTTCCCACCCTCGTTCCCAGCCCCCGGGGTCCCCTTGTCCCCCCTCTCCCCATGGGATAACTCAGCACCATCCTGCACTGACCTCCCCTGGATTCCCACGAGCCCCCCAGCCCCACAGGGCTGCCCCACTCCCCCTTTCCTGTGGCCTCAGCCCCACGGAGGCTTCTCCTTTTTTTAGGAGAAAAAAAAGCCCTCTTCCCACTGAAAATGGGGGGAGATAAGGAGACCTGGGGGGGTGACTTGGGAAGAAGACGTGATCTCTCCCCTCTGTGTACAGAGCTCTGGCACCTTCCGTGGTCAGAAAAATGGGATCCTCCACGGGACAGGGTCACTTTGGGTTAATCTGGACCATTTTCTGACCCGTCTCCAAGTATCCGGAGTTCGGGGGCTCAGCAAACCTGCGGATCTGCGGGGAAAAGAGCTGCCGCAGCGACACGGGGCCGGGGGCTGCACTGTGCCCCGCACCCCGCACCCCGCGCCCCGCACCCCGCGCCCCGCGCCCCGCCGTGGTGGTGCCGTGGCCAGGACGCGACCTCGGCTGGAGGGATGGGGAGCAAGGGGAAGCCCCAAATCGGGGGTGATGCTCCTTTTCCTGCCCCCCTCGTGCCCCCAGCCCGGCACGTGGGTCTGGGGACCCGCCGGGAGCTGGACCCCCCTGCGCTCGGGGCTGAGCCGCCTCCGTCCCGCACTCCAGCTCCAAACACCGATGCGGGGCTCATCCAGACACAAACTTGGTCCAAATTTGGTCCAAATACCGACTCTGGTAGGAGACCGGAGCCCTGCTGCTAAACCCAAGTGATCTGGCACAAAAAGACCCCAACAAAGAGGAGTGAGACCCAAAACGGAGCCGTTCACGGGGTGTCCTGGAGGAACAGGGTGTAGGACAGGAGCTACGGGGTCCACGCGATATATTACATTTTATAAGCATATTAAGCATGGATGTATTGAAATCCCAGACCGTAAGGCGTTCGTTGAGGGTGGCAAATCCTCCCACTCAAAACTCCGTGGTCCCTGCGGAGAAAACACCAACCCAGGGGCCTACGGCCTGTATTTCTACGGCTTTATAGAAAGATCTATTTCTGTGCCTATTTCTATATTTTTATAGAAATATCGCAGGCTGTGCCCAGAAGCGACTCATGTAGGACACCGTCACATCGGCCCTGAAGCCACGCCGGCCGTAACTGCTCGTGTTCGGGGTGGAGAAGGACGGGGTGTTCTTCATTCCCTGTGTAACTCCCCTCCCCGAAGGCCCGAGAGATCCCACCAGAACCGGGGTGATGCTTATCAGCATCCGAGACAGCGTTTTAACAGGGAGGGGAGGGACTCCTCCGGTAAGGTCTGGAGAAGGTGTAACCGCACCCCAGCCCCTCTGGAAGGGAAGAGGGTGCCCATCCCTGCAGGTGAATCACAGAATCGTTGAGGTTGGAAAAGACCCTTAAGATCATCAAGTCCAATTGTTAACCCAACACCCCCACACCCACTAAACCATGTCCCGAAGTGCCACATCCACACATTTTTTGAACATCCCCAGTGATGGTGACTCCACCACCTCCCTGGGCAGCCTGTGCCAATGCCTGACCACCCTCTGGTGAAGAAATTTTTCCTAATCTCCAATGTAAACCTCCCCTGGTGCAACTTGAGGCCATTTCCTCTCGTCCTGTCGCTGGTTACTTGGGAGAAGAGACCAACCCCCACCTCACCACAACCCCCTTTCAGGGAGTTGCAGAGAGCGATGAGGGCTCCCCTCAGCCTCCTCTTCTCCAGACTGAACACCCCCAGTTCCCTCAGCCGCTCCTCATCAGACTTGTGCTCCAGACCCCTCACCAGCTCCGTTGCCCTTCTCTGGACACGCTCCAGCACCTCAGTGTCCTTCTTGGAGTGAGGGGCCCAACACTGAACACAGGATTCGAGGTGCGGCCTCACCAGTGCTGAGTCCAGGGGCACGATCCCTGCCCTGCTCCTGCTGGCCACACTATTCCTGATACAGGCCAGGACGCTGTTGGCCTTCTTGGCCACCTGGGCACACTGCCGGCTCATGTTCAGCCGGCTGTCAGCCAGCACCCCCAGGTCCCTTTCCACCGGGCAGCTCTCCAGCCACTCCTCCCCAAGCCTGGCGCATGACGTGACATAACGGAATGGACTAGAACAGAGTTTTCTCTCTCTCTCTCCCACATGTCGCTACAACATTAGCACTAGGAGAGCAAGTATCTATATCCATATCCATATCCATATCCATATCTATATCCATATCTATATCCATATCTATATCCATATCCATATCTATATCTATATCCATATCTATATCCATATCCATATCCATATCTATATCCATATCTATATCCATATCTATATCCATATCCATATCCATATCCATATCCATATCCATATCCATATCTATATATATCCATATCCATATCCATATCCATATTCATATCTATAGCCATATCTATATCTATATCCATATCCATATCTATATCCATATCTATATCTATATCCATATCCATATCCATATCTATATCCATATCCATATCCATATCTATATCTATATCCATATCTATATCCATATCCATATCCATATCTATATCCATATCCATATCCATACCCATACCCATATCTATGTAAAAACCACAAGAATAAAGCAAATATATGTATATTACAAGTTATCACAGAATTCCAGCTAGTGATGTAAGTATACACAATACTTACAAAAATATACAATAGTAATATATTTTGTTACATACCAACATATAGTGTGTATATTTTAATATTATATACAAAAATACAGAATAGTAATAATATAACATAACAACATAATGTAACAATATAATATAATGTAACTTAATGTAACAATGTAACATAACATAACATAATGTAATGTAACGTAACATAATATAACGTAACGTAATGTAACGTAACGTAATGTAACGTAACATAATATAACATAACGTAACGTAATAGAACATAACATATTGTAATATTTTGTAATATATTGTAATATATTGTAATATATTGTAATATATTGTAATATAATATAATATAATATAATATAATATAATATAATATAATATAATATAATATAATATAATATAATATAATATAACATAATATAACATAACATAATATAACATAACATCAGATCACACCAGATCACACCAGATCACACCAGATCACATCACACCAGATCAGACCATGGAATTAGAACAGGATGGAACACCACCATATCCCTCTATCTCTCTACTACAAGTCACTACACAATTCCCCCCAGGACAATGTGTCTATCTGTATATATACGTGTGTATATATATATAAAAAACCAAGAATAAAGCGAATTTATCAATATCACAAGTTATTACAGAATTCCAGCTAGTGACGTAAGTGCATTCATCCGTCTCGTCTACACTCCAAGAAACTCTTTTCGTATCCATAATGCAGATGGGGTGAGACCTACGGCTCCAGATGCTCAAAATACCCCCCCCCGAGCAGCAGCAGCCAAAGCCCTGCCAGCCACGAGCCGCAGCCCGCGTCGCCGCAACAACGTCACGCCGTTCCGCGGCAATTTGTCAGCGTCTCTCTGGTCTCAGAAGAAACCGGAGGTTAATTGCGTAGCGCAGCCATTGCGGCCGCTTCGGCAAGTTGTGTTTTGTACAACGGCTGTTTAAGGATCCTCTCGTAACACGCCGTACAGATGATTAAAAAAAAAATAATGCCACGTATTTCTCATTTAAGTGATCCGCCTGGGCTCTTTTGACAAAGAAAAGGGGATTTTGGGCCATGAACAGCCTTTCCGTCGGCAAGCTCGTCACACGGCGGGCTAAGCGCGACGCGATGACACGCCTGTGCGCGAGACTCGGTGCACCTCCGTGAAGTATGCGCCAAAACCGCCAGAAACGGCACTTCCTTACCTGCGTGAGGGTGAAAGCCTATATGAAATACTTGCACAAATAGACAACAGTCATGTCTTTTATATTGCATACACAATATAGCATTTATATTTTAATGTTATGTACAAAATATAGAATAGTAAAATGTAACGTAGCATAGTGTAACATAACGATACAATAATACAATATAATATAGTATAATATAATATAGTATAATATAGTATATTATACTATATATATAATATACTATAATATACTATAATATACTATAATATACTATAATATACTATAATATACTATAATATACTATAATATACTATAATATAACATCATATCATATTATATGATATAATGGAATTAGAATAGCCTAGAACAATACCATATCTCTCTACCTCCATCTCTCTACTACAAGTCACTACAAAATTACCACCAGGACAGTGTGTCTATATATATATATATCTCTGTGTGTGTGTATATATATATAAAAAAATATATATATGGACAGTGGGCCACCAGCTTTGCCTGGAGTCATCATGGTGTTGGCCAAGTGAGCACCAGGGGTTGGAAGAGCAGTTGAATCTCGTGAAGGACTGAAGTGGATTGACCGAAAGCGGTGGTGATCTGCAGAGCCAGATGTGTCCTCTGGGCCACATGTGTCCCAGTCATCAGCAGTGCTCAGCCACCCATT
This sequence comes from Phaethon aethereus, assembly GCF_964289735.1. Lineage (NCBI taxonomy): Eukaryota > Metazoa > Chordata > Aves > Phaethontiformes > Phaethontidae > Phaethon > Phaethon aethereus. Next base: position 1,199,225 of record NC_138575.1, read on the forward strand.
ACCCTGTAAACTGGTGAAAATTAGGACCGATTAAATTATCGTGTCTTTGGTAATTCATATAATTAACACCCCATGTCAGATGCCAGAGCCCCAGATTATCAAAAATATCATCATTTGTAATTGGGGATTAATTATTAGAGGTCCATGAGGTGCCCAGGTGAGGATCATTAGGAGCTGGCGTTCGTTTGTCCCGCGTAAAGTGCGTGTGATTGCAATGCGGAGTGTAATTACCACGGCTGAATGTGTGCCTCGGGGTGTCGTAATGCTTCGGAAGGCTTCGGTCGACAATTTGGGGTGCTGGGGAGTAATTATCCCAAATGAGGTTGATAGCAGGATGCTTCACGGGCAGGTTCTGTTGACCATCCTAATTCGGCATCTAATGGTGGTGAAGGAAGTTCCACCTCAACGTGAGGAAAAACTTCTTTGCTGTGAGGGTGATGGAGCACTGGAACAGGCTGCCCAGAGAGGTTGTGGAGTCTCCTTCTCTGGAGACCTTCCAAACCCCACTGGACGTGTTCCTGTGCAACCTGCCCTGGGTGATCCTGCTTTGGCAGGGGGGTTGGACCAGTTGATCTTCAGAGGTCCCTTCCAACCCTTACCATTCTGTGATCCTGTGAAGCAACTCAACAACCTGGCTCGTTACCCACTGGAGAAATCGCATTCGTAAATTGAATGATGCAATTGCCACCCCATCCCTGGGAGAACAGAACGAGCATTATTGTCCTTGCTAGATGTGACCTAATCATTATATGATAACGATTATGAGAGGAAAAGGAAATTAAAGGAGTTTTTCCCCCAAAACCCTTCTTAATCTGGTACTCCCAGTTGCCCACACGTTGGGTTTTCACCTCAGGCTAATTGCCAAACACACTATCAGGATGAGGAATAAGGTTGGACCAAGGATCCAGGGAAGACCACCCGAGTAACAGGCAGTTTGGCCATCCACCGCTCGGAAGCGAGGGGCTCGTTTCCCTGACGGTTGACCACCTTCCACGTGGAGCTTCAAAGAGGTGTTTGGAAGGAGAACAGTCTTATTGCAGATGATTAACCTGTACAGTCCCTCCAATGGACAACCGACGATCGTCATTTATACCCAAAATTGAAGTTTCACCACGGTTGCCATCAAAAACTTTCCAGATTGGATGATGAAGACCAGTCACAGCTACTGGTTGCTTAAAGCAGCAACTACGCCGTCAAGGTGACATTGCCACCCGTGATATGGGCAGGGACTGGTTGTGGTTTGGGACTCACTGGTCCAAGTGCCAAGTCGTGGTTGAGCTTTAAGAAGTCAATTCAGGAATACCATCGGGCTGGGGACGATGAGGTATGTGGAAGATCCACCAAATTCCTCCAGATTCAGCCCATCTCTGTGTATCTTTATTTTTGAAATGAGATCTGTTGTCTGATGGTGTGCAAACCATGGTGCTACGTTCATGTGAGCTTGAGGGCAAGGGTAGACCGTACCTAAGCCGCTGCCAATCTCTAGCCCAGTTAAACTATGCTCCCATTTATTGGGAGTTTGGCATCGGGGTCCTATAAAATCTATTTGCCATGAGGACCACAAGTATCTACCATCCCTCAGGTTGCGCCAGACAGGCATGTAGCCGGCCCACCGTCACGCCGCGGAGGTGGAGAGGGCACATGTGTGGCATGGAAGATCAATACCAGCACTCTTTTGAGGTCCTTTGGACAAGGGATCTGCTTGGTGGTTTCGCCTGGATCCCTGATCCTTGCCCTAGACCTGGATCATCAGACCAAGCCTTTGGAAATCAGACAGGGTGGTGCATCCAGAATGGGCGAGGGTGGCAGGTCGAGGGGGGCTCAGCACCCCCTTGCTACTGGATGTTGTGTCCTCGATGTCCCCCGTCATGGTGTGCCACGAGCATCAGCAGTTTCTGGATTGCGCTGGGCTGTGGGATTCCCTGGGGAGCAGGAGCGGACTCTCCCGATCTTCCAAGGATGGGGAACAGGGTCCATATTTTAAGAGTGCCTTTCCAGCGACGGGTTCGGTATCCAACAGGGAAGGAGCCAGCAGAGGTTTATCCCATGGTGACCACCATGATGGGGAACCTTGCCACCCAAAGGCTGACCCAAACCATAGGGAAGCTCATTGGGCTTTATCGGAAGCTCGTTGCCACAATCCCCATTGTCAACCTCCCTCTGCGAGTCCTCTACGTAAACTGAAGGGCTCTCCATGTAATGTCAGGCCATGGCCTGATGTTGTAAAACCTTGTGTATCAAGAAACGATGTGCCTTGTCATGAGGAACCATCAATCCCCATCCTCAGAAGCTGTGCCTCTGCAGGTGGGCAACCATAATGAACCCTGGGATGTGGCCTCCTCGGGATCCCTACAAGCTCCTCCAAGTCCTGGAGCTCCCAGGACTTGAAGGAGCTCCTTCTCGCTGAAGGATGACCTCAGCTCGGGTGTCTGCTGTGAGGCGTGGGAGGGAATACACCGCCTGCCAGGTTATGCCTAAAAATCAAACCGTTTGGTTGGGTCCCCATCAGTAAATTTGCAGATGACACTAAGTTGGGTGGGAGTGTTGATCTGCTGGAGGGCAGGAGGGCTCTGCAGAGGGATCTGGACAGGCTGGATCGATGGGCAGAGGCCAACTGTACGAGGTTTAACAAGGCCAAGTGCCAGGTCCTGCACTTGGGTCACAACAACCCCATGCAACGCTCCAGGCTTGGGGAGGAGCGGCTGGAGAGCTGCCCGGTGGAAAGGGACCCGGGGGTGCTGGTTGACAGCCGGCTGAACATGAGCCGGCAGTGTGCCCAGGTGGCCAAGAAGGCCAACAGCGTCCTGGCCTGTATCAGCACTGGTGTGGCCAGCAGGAGCAGGGCAGGGATTGTGCCCCTGGACTCGGCACTGGTGAGGCCGCACCTCGAATCCTGTGTTCAGTGTTGGGCCCCTCACTCCAAGAAGGATGTTGAGGTGCTGGAGCGTGTCCAGAGAAGGGCAATGGAGCTGGGGAGGGGTCTGGAGCACAAGTCTTATGAGGAGCGGCTGAGGGAACTGGGGTTGTTTAGTCTGGAGAAGAGGAGGCTGAGGGGAGCCCTCATCGCTCTCTGCAACTACCTGAAAGGGGGTTGTGGCGACGAGGGTGTTGGTCTCTTCTCCCAAGTAACCAGCGACAGGACGAGAGGAAATGGCCTCAAGTTGCACCAGGGGAGGTTTACATTGGAGATTAGGAAAAATTTCTTCACCAAGAGGGTGGTCAGGCATTGGCACAGGCTGCCCAGGGAGGTGGTGGAGTCACCATCACTGGGGATGTTCAAAAAATATGTGGATGTGGCACTTCGGGACATGGTTTAGTGGGCGTGGGGGTGTTGGGTTGATGGTTGGACTTGATGATCTTAAGGGTCTTTTCCAACCTCAACGATTCTGTGATTCACCTGCAGGGATGGGCACCCTCTTCCCTTCCAGAGGGGCTGGGGTGCGGTTACACCTTCTCCAGACCTTACCGGAGGAGTCCCTCCCCTCCCTGTTAAAACGCTGTCTCGGATGCTGATAAGCATCACCCCGGTTCTGGTGGGATCTCTCGGGCCTTCGGGGAGGGGAGTTACACAGGGAATGAAGAACACCCCGTCCTTCTCCACCCCGAACACGAGCAGTTACGGCCGGCGTGGCTTCAGGGCCGATGTGACGGTGTCCTACATGAGTCGCTTCTGGGCACAGCCTGCGATATTTCTATAAAAATATAGAAATAGGCACAGAAATAGATCTTTCTATAAAGCCGTAGAAATACAGGCCGTAGGCCCCTGGGTTGGTGTTTTCTCCGCAGGGACCACGGAGTTTTGAGTGGGAGGATTTGCCACCCTCAACGAACGCCTTACGGTCTGGGATTTCAATACATCCATGCTTAACATGCTTATAAAATGTAATATATCGCGTGGACCCCGTAGCTCCTGTCCTACACCCTGTTCCTCCAGGACACCCCGTGAACGGCTCCGTTTTGGGTCTCACTCCTCTTTGTTGGGGTCTTTTTGTGCCAGATCACTTGGGTTTAGCAGCAGGGCTCCGGTCTCCTACCAGAGTCGGTATTTGGACCAAATTTGGACCAAGTTTGTGTCTGGATCAGCCCCGCATCGGTGTTTGGAGCTGGAGTGCGGGACGGAGGCGGCTCAGCCCCGAGCGCAGGGGGGTCCAGCTCCCGGCGGGTCCCCAGACCCGCGTGCCGGGCTGGGGGCACGAGGGGGGCAGGAAAAGGAGCATCACCCCCGATTTGGGGCTTCCCCTTGCTCCCCATCCCTCCAGCCGAGGTCGCGTCCTGGCCACGGCACCACCACGGCGGGGCGCGGGGCGCGGGGTGCGGGGCGCGGGGTGCGGGGCTCGGGGCGCGGGGTGCGGGGCGCAGGGTGCGGGGCGCGGAGCTCGGGGTGCGGGGCGCGGGGCGCGGGGTGCGGGGCTCGGGGCGCGGGGTGCGGGGCGCGGGGTGCGGGGCGCGGGGCTCGGGGTGCGGGGCTCGGGGTGCGGGGCGCGGGGTGCGGGGCGCGGGGCGCAGTGCAGCCCCCGGCCCCGTGTCGCTGCGGCAGCTCTTTTCCCCGCAGATCCGCAGGTTTGCTGAGCCCCCGAACTCCGGATACTTGGAGACGGGTGCGATCCTGTGGCGTTACGTGCGTGGCGTGACGTGACGTGACGCGACGCGACGCACCCCCCTAGCAGTCCCGTCCGGAGCAGGCTGCACGCGCTCCGCACCGCCCCGCGGCCCCTGCGCGGAAGACGGAGCCACAGCCCCGCCCTCCCCCCGCCATTAGCACTAATTAACAGCCTCGCTTCGGCCCGGCGGGGGTCCCTGGCTCTCGGGGTGGTGCTGCTTCCCCGGCGTCTCGCGGTCCCCGAGACCCCACGCGTGGTGGCGGCTGCAAAACCGCGGCGGGGGGCAGGGGGAGCGGGCAGCACTGGGCACAGCTGGGTGGGCGGGGCACAGCTGGGTGGGGCACAGCTGGGCGGGGACAGCCCCATCCCAGCCCCGCCCCCGCGGTGCCGCGCCTGGCCGGGGCGTGGCGCCGGGGCCTGGGCGCGGCGCCGGCGGGCGGGCAGCAGCCGGGACGCCACGGTGAGGGGCGCGGGGCCGCGCGGATGGTGCCCCCCTCTCCCCGGGCGGTAACGGGGCCGGGGGAGGCTGCCGGGCCCCAGAGCATCCCAGGTGGTCGGGAACGGGGCTGTGCCCACGGCCCTGCACCATACCTCCCCCGGCCCTATAGCCACCACGACCCTGCCCCATACCTCCCCCTGCCCTATAGCCACCGCGGCCCCGCCCCATACCTACCCTGGCCCTAGAGCCACTGTGGACCCTGCCCTATAACCACTATAGACGTCTGCCCTATAGCCACCCAGGTACCTGCCCTATGGCTGCCCCAGAGCCCTGCCCTATAAGCACCCCAGCCCCTGCCTTCCCCAGCTGCGCCCTGCCCACCCCGGGGGTGGCAGGACGGGTGCGCGGTGGCTCGAGGAGGGCGGGGGGAGGCTCCGCTGGGGCCCTTGGGGGGGGCGAAGGGCAGCTGACGGTCCCCCCACCCATCGGGAGACAGCCGAACCCCGCGGGGCCGCGGCCGGGGGGCCCAGACCCGCCCCGGGCACCCTCGGCCCCCAAATAAAGTGCGTTGGTCCGGAGCGGTGGGGGGGGCCCTCCTTCCCGCTGCACCCCGGCCTGCGCCCCGCTGGGGATGGGCTGGGGGGTCCCCGTGCACACCCGAACCCCCGTGCCCGCTGTCCCACCCACAGACACGGCCTTCCTCTCGCCCCGCCCACAGACACACCCCTACGGCGTGGACACGCCCCCCGGCGTCCCGTGTCCCACCGCACCGAGCGGCGGGGGGGACGGGGGTGTCTGTCCCCGTCCGTGTGCGGCGTTGGGGTCCCCAAGGCAGGGCCACGCCGTGGGCAGGGGACGAGCAGAGGCAACGGGCTCTGCCCGGGGCCCCCCGGGTTTGGGGGGGGGGTGGCACCACCCCCTGCGGAGGAAGGTGTGGTTGGGGGCCACCTCAGCCATGGGGACACAGCCATGGGGAGACATCAATGGGGAGACATCCATGGGGACACATCCATGGGAGTCATCCATGGGGACTTGTCCATGGGGACGCATCAATGGGGAGACATCCATGGGGAGACATCAATGGGGACTCGTCTATGGGGAGTTGTCCATGGGGAGACAACCATGGGAACACGTCCATGGGAACACATCTATGGGGACACATCCACAGGGAGTCATCCATGGGGACTCATATATGGGGACATGTCCATGGGGAGACATCCATAGGGAGACATCCATAGGGAGACATCCATGGGGACACATGCATGGGGACCTGCCCGGTGACATCTCAGAACCACTTTCTGCCATCGTCACAGGATCTGGGGAGGATGGTGCTGGTGGGAAGGAGACAAATGTCACTGTCACGAGGAGGGCGGGTGGTCCGGTGGTGGGATCTCCCAGTGTTCCATGTTAGGGCCCTCCGACCCCTCGATGCCGGTGGCTGTGGGGAGCTCCTTACCTGGGTGGGGGCTGGGTGACCCAGTGAGACCCCCCATGGCACGTGGGCAGGGGATAGGGACACTGGTGGCTCTCACTTCCCTTTCCTGCTCGGCCGTCATGGGGCAGCTCCAGGAACGCGACAGGGATGCGGGGATCTGGTGGGGTCACATATAGGTCTGATGGGTGGTCGTGTGGGTCTGATGGGTGCACAGTTAGATCTGGTGAGTGGATATATAGATCTGATGGGTCAACGCGTAGATCTGGTGGGTGGACATGCAGATCCGATGGGTGGATGCGTATATATATGACGGACAGACATAAAATCGATGGGTAGACATGTAGATCTGATGGCTGGAGGTATAGATCTCATGGCTAGACAAGTCGATCTGATGAGGGACACACCAACCTGGTGGGTGGACATGTGGATCTGTTGGGTGGACACGTGGATCTGTTGGGAGACAGGCAGATCTGATGGGTGGACATAGAGGTCTGACAGATGGACGAGTAGATCTGACAGTAGGATGGTGCATCCATGGACCAGCATGGGCACCGTCTTCTCCATCAGTGGGGCAGAAGTTCTTCTGTGGGGACTAGGAAGCATTCAACCCCACCAAGACCTCCTGGGTTGCCTGAATGAGCTCTCTGGAGGCCCACGGGCATCAACCACAGTGATTTTGGGGCTGTGGGGGCTTCTTCTAAAGCAGACACCTCCCTGGGTGGTGGGGCCTGCAGCTGGGGCCGGGTGGTGGCTCCTCGGTGACACGGGCTGGGTGCCATCGCTGTGATGGCACCTTGGTGACCCAAGAACCAAGAAGGGGATCTTTGGTTTCAGTTCCTCTGCCCGAAGCACTCTCCTTCCTCCGGGAAGGGCTGTGCCGGCACCAGCAGCTGCTCCCCGGGGATTTCCAGCCTCGATGAACCCTGGCATAATAGATAAATAACAATAAATATAATAATAAATATAGTAATAATGGGGGGGGTGCTCCCCCAAACAAAGGGGACCTGTCCCCGCGATGGCACGGCCATCGGTGATGCAACATGGTGATGACTCTCACCTGTGCCCACACCAGCCACGAAAACCAAAAGCGTGATACAAAAATAGGTGCAAAAATTCAGAAAAAAAAAAAAAAAAAAGGGTGGTGGGGGGGCAGGATTTGAGGCTTGGATCCGGTTCGGGAAGGGACCTGCTGGGTCCTCGCGGTGTGGGCTGAGTCTGTAATTAATGGAAACGAGCTGAGCAAACGGAGCAGAGCGTTCTGATGGAGGAAGGAACGAGCCGTCCTCCTCCTCCTCGGCTTCGGGTGGCTCCCGCCGGACGCCCGAAAATAAAGGCAAATAGGAAGAAATCCAGCAAAGTATCCCATTTTGACGCAACTTGCAGATTTTAGCAGCACAAAAGGGAATTGCCAGGGTTATGGGGTTCCGCTTCCTCATGTTAGTGAGGTCGCTGGAGGCAGCGCGCCGGCACTGTCCGTTTTGGGGCGGTTTCTGCAAATTTGCGGTGAGAGATTCGGCCCCACCCTTTCAGGGAAACCCTGAATCTCCCCAGCTGGGCGCGTTTCAGGGACGAGGGCTCTCCTGTGTCCCTGCCATGGTCTCAGCTGTCCCCTCGCCTCCCTCCCGAGGGCTGTCCCCGACGGCAGAAATCATTATATATACATATAACTATAATAAAATGCAACCACGCCCCACCCCCCGGGCTGGTGTCTCTGGGACAGGTTTTGGGGGGAGGCGGGGCTGCGGGGTCGGCCAGGAGGGATTCGTCACGGACCTGGCTCATCACGCGATTGAAAAAACCGGGTGCGCTGGCCCTTTAAGGCGGAGGGGCGCCGCGAACAGGTGCGAAGGCGACACACCGCGCTCGGGGGCGGGAAGAAACGAGCGACGGGGCAAGCCACCAATGGGAAGGCAGCGTGAGCTAGGCGGGCCAATGAGCGGGCGGCGAGCGGAGGGGGCGGGCCGCCGCCCGGCTCAGCTGCGCTCGCGGGGGGTCTCCGGCCTCAGTGAGCGGCCCGGCCATGGCGGGGCGGGCGGCGCGGGGAGGGGGCGCGCGCGGGGAGGGGGCGCGCCGCGCGGCTCCGCAGGTGCGGGGCCCTTGGGAGCGCGTGACGTTCCGCGGGGCGGGGGGAGGGGGGGGTGTGTGTGGGTGGGTGAGTGTGTTAATTTCTTTTTTATTTAAAAGATTTTTTTTCGTTTATAATTTGGCGGGGGGTGTGTGTGTTAAAGTGTGGGGGTTTTAAAATTTTTATTGTTTTTTACAATGTTTTTTAGATATTTTGATTATTTTATAAAATTTGGGGGGACTTTTTAAACTGGCTTTTTGTTGGTTTTTAAACTGTTTTAGTTTTTTAATTTTTAATGCTTTTTTATGTTTTTTTTTTTTAAGTGGGGGAATTAAAATTTTGGATTTTAAAAATTTAAAAGTGTTTAAAAACTTTTATTTTGCGGGGACTTCTACTTTTTAAATTTTTTTTAATCTTTTGGGGGACTTTTAAAGTTGTTTTTTTTTTTTTACGTTTTGGGGATTTTCTAATGCTTTGGGGGATTTTTTAAAATGTTAAAACCGGCAGCGCGGTTCCCCTCGACCGGCGCCGGGGAGAGCGGGACTGATCCTGTGCCGGCGCCGCGGTGGGGGTGCCCGTCCCGTGGGGGAGCGGGCGGGGGGCTGCCGGTGACGTCTCGCCGCGGCAGAGGCGGCGATGGCCTGCCTGGCGGTGGACCCCGCCATCCTGCTCGTCGTGGTCGGCGTCCTCACCTTCCTCATCACCTTCTGCGGCTGCGTCGGCTCCTTGCGGGAGAACATCTGCCTGCTGCAGACGGTGAGGCCCTCCCCCCTCCCGGGGCACCCCCCGCGGCACCCCGGCCTCTCGGCCGCGACCGCCCGCCGCCATCACCTTCCTCTCGCCCACAGTTCTCCGTCTGCCTGACCGTCATCTTCCTCCTGCAGCTGGCGGCCGGCGTGCTGGGCTTCGTCTTCTCCGATAAGGTACCGCCGGGGCGGGGGGCTGGATGACCCCAAGCTGGTCCTGTTGGGTGATGACCTCGCTGATGTGCTGCGCCGGCCCCGTAGGCGCGCGGGAAGGTCAGTGACATCATCAACGGCGCCATCGTGCACTACCGGGATGACCTGGACCTGCAGAACCTCATCGACTTCGGGCAGAAGGAGGTGCGTGGGGGGCAGGCTGCCATCTCCCTCCGACGAGGACGCGTCCCCGCTTCAATCCGCGGGGTCCCCCAGCTTGGGGCCGCCGGGGGGCTCCCCCGGGAGGACGCGGCGTCGGTGGGGAAGGGGGCAGCCGCGCGTGCAGCCCGCGTCGTCCCAGCGCCGCCGCCTCCCCGCCGAGCGCCCCGTGGCCTCGCCCGCAGTTCGGCTGCTGCGGGGGCGTCTCCTACAAGGACTGGTCGCGGAACGCGTACTTCAGCTGCGCGGCCGCCAACCCCAGCCGCGAGCGGTGCTCCGTGCCCTTCTCCTGCTGCCTGCGCGACGCCGACGAGGTGAGGACCCCCCTGGCTCCCCCAGCCTGCCCTCCGGGCTTGGGGACCCCCGGCTGGGGATGCTGCGGTGGGGTGGGGGTCCAGGTACCCTGGGGGCTTAGGGAGCCCAGCGCTGGAGGGATGGGGCTGGGGACACCCCACTGGTGCCGAGGCGAGGGCAGAGCTCCCGGTTGCCCCACGGCTGCCCCCCCCCCCCCCCGGCCGTGGTCAACACCATGTGCGGGCAGGGCCTGCAGGCCGTGAGCTACCTGGAGGCCGGCGCCTTCATCCACACCAACGGCTGCATCGACAAGCTGGTCAACTGGCTCCACAGCAACCTCTTCCTGCTGGGGGGCATCGCCCTGGGGCTGGCCCTCCCCCAGGTACCGGCGGCCCCCCTGGGGACGGGCGGGAGAAGGGACCGACCTGCAGCTCCGCGTTGCTGGACGTGTCGTGGTGGGTTTTGGGGGACGGGGAGCGGCGCAAACGCTCGGCGCCCTCGTCTTCCTCTCGCCTTCCTCTGCTGCAGCTGGCGGGCATCCTGCTGGCTCAGATCCTCGTCAGCCAGATCAGGGACCAGATCAAGCTGCAGCTCTACAACCAGCAGCACCGTGCAGACCCCTGGTACTGAGCCTCGGCGCACCGCGGCAGCGCCGGCGCCTGTCCCCGCAGTGCAGCGGTAGCCCAGGGAACTGGGACCTCAGCGGTGGTTTTGCAAGCCCTGGATCCGTAGGAGGAGCTGAAGGGGCTCTGCCGGAGAAGACGGAGGTTGGAGCAGGCTGCGGACGCCCGGCTCCGCGCGCGGTGGCCGCTGCGTTGCAGAGAGGGACGTGCGAGGGTGCTGGGGACTCCGTGGCTTCGGCAGCCGGTGTGAGAGCAGGTGCCGGGCTCGGCCAGGCTGTGCCGTGCTGCTGTGCCCCATTTGGGGACCAAACCAGTCCCCGTGAACTGCTGTCGGCGTCTGTCCGTCCGGGGGCCTGAGAGCTGGTGCGCAGGTTGTGCGCCAAGGTTTGCACTCGGACGCGGTTCCCGTCTCCTCTCACGCTGGGGATGGGCGTTTGTCTGTCCATCCGTGCCCCGAACTGCCTGCACTGGGTGCCACGGACCCCGTCGGCTCCGTCTTGGTGCCCTGTGGGGAGGACAGCGAGGGCTTCGCTCGCCGGCCGGGAGCAGGAGCCAGCGCCTGCACGTCCGCCGCGGAAGAAAAAGGAACGGGAGGACGTCCTGCCTGGGGCTGCCCCACGGCCGCTTCGTTAGCTGAGGGCGGGGGTCCCCTCTCAAACCCCTCAGCGGGGGGCCGGGCCGTGACGTTTCCCTTTGCTTTCATGGAGAATAAAGAGCGAGGAAGCCGGAGCCTGCCCTCTCTGCCAGGCGGGGCGGGGGGCTGCCGCACCACCGTGGCTCTGGGCGATGGCGCGGTGGGGACACGGTCACGGCCAGCCCGTCTCCGTGCAGTGCCCCTGTCATCTTGACTGCTGGTGGGTTTTTTTTTTTTTCTTCCTTGGACTGGGTGGTCCCCACTTGTCCCCCCAGTGGCTCTTGGCCAGGGTGCCACCGGGGTCTTGGGGACTCAGGTGGCCACAGTGGCCCGATCCTGCCCCAGCATCATCCAAGGGCCAGCTCCCGGCCAGGTGCCCTGGGAAAACTACCCCAAAACTGTCCCCCTTGTGCCCCAAAGAGAGACATTGCCCCCTAAAAAAGACACTTCTCACCCCAAAAGAGCAACTTCTGAAAAAGTACCCCCCAAAGCAACTTTTCTTCCCCCAAAAAGCCACCCCCTCACCAAAATGTGGTTTGTCACCCGAAAGTGATTACTTCTCCAAAACGTGACACCTCCCCCCAAAAAGTGATTTCTCCCCTCCCAAAAAGTTACTTTTCTCCCCCAAACCTCTCCTCCAAAGAGCTACTTCTCCCCTCAAAATAAAGTTCTCTCCAAAAAGTAGCTGCTCTCCAAAAGTGGCTTCTCGCCCCCACCCAAAACTGACTTTTGTCCCCAAGAAGGGAATTCCTCATCAAAAAGTGACTTTTTCCCTAAAAAGCAACTTTCCTCCCCCCAAAAGAGACTCTTGCCCCCCAAAAGCAACCTTCCCCAAAAAGTGGCTTTTGTCTGCCAAAAGTGACTTTCTCCCCCCAAAATAACATCCCCCTCAAAAAAATAACTTTTCTCCTCCCAAAAGTACCTTTTGTCCCTAAACAGTGACTTCTCCTCACCTAACAGTTAACTTCCCCCAAAAAGGTGACTTTTATCCCCAGAAAGAAACTTCTGTCTCCCAATAAAGTGCCTTTTGTCCCCCAAACCTGACTATTCTCCCCATCAAAAGTGGCTTCTCTTCCCCAAAGGCAACTTTTCTCCTCCAAAAAGCGACTTTTCTCCCCCAAAAAGTAACCCGCCCAAGTGACTTTTTGCCTAAGAAGCTTCTCTCTCCCAATAAATTGCCTTTTGTTCCCAAAAAGCAACTTTTGCCCCACAGAAGCAGCTTCTCTTCCCCCAAAGGCAATTTTTCTCCTCCAAAAAGCAACTTTTCCTTCCCAAAAAGCAACCTCCCCCACAAAAAAAGTTACTTCCCTCCCCAGTCCCACTTTCCTTCCCTAGAAGGGACGTCTCCCTGAAAACTTTACTCCTCCAAAAAACTAACTTCTCCGCCCAAAAAGCAACTTCACCCACCAAAACTCGCTTTTTGCTCCCCAAACCAACTTTTATCCTCCCCAAACCCAGCTTCTCTCTCTCAAAAAGCGACTTTTCCCTCTCAAAACCAACTCCTCCCTCGCAAATCCAACTTCTCTCCGAAAAAAACAAACTTTCTCCTCCAAAAACGCGGCTCCTCCCCCTCCCACAGCAACATTTCCCCTCCCAAAAGCGACTTCTCCCTCCCCAAAACCAACGTCCCTGCCTCCAGCAGCCCCCCTCGGGAGAGCAACCCCCGTCCCTCCTCCCCGAGTGCGATCCCCCTCCTCAACACACCACCTTCCTCCCCAAAAACGCGTCCCCTCCTTGCCCGCCTCAAGAAAAAAGCAACTTTTACCTCACAAAAAGCCACTTTCCTCCTCAAAAACGCGTCCCCTCCTTGCCCGCCTCAAGAAAAAGCAACTTTTTCCTCCCAAAAAGTCCCTTTCCTCCCCAAAAACGCGTCCCCTCCTTGCCCGCTCCAAAAACAAGTAACTTTTTCCTCCCAAAAAGTCCCTTTCCTCCCCAAAAACGCGTCCCCTCCCTGCCCGCTTCAAGAAAAAGCAACTTTTTCCTCACAAAAAGCCACTTCCCTCCCCAAAAACTCGTCCCCTCCCTGCCCACGCAAAAAAAAGTAACTTTTTCCTCCCAAAAAGTCACTTCCCTCCTCAAAAACGCGTCCCCTCCCTGCCCGCTCCAAAGACAAGTAACTTTTTCCTCACAAAAAGCGACTTTTTCCCGCAAAAGCGGCTGCCCCCCCGCTCCTCCCGCCGCGCCGCCTCGCCTCAGCCCGCCCCGGCGGGGGGCGCGGGGCCGTGGCGGGCCGGGCCGCGCTGAGGAGGAGGAGGAGGAGGGAGGAGGAGGAGGAGCGGCCCCGCTCCGCTCCCGGCGAGCTCAACAAAGGGCGTCGGGGCATGGCGGGGGCCGGGGCCGGGGCCGGGCCGCCCGCCTAGCGCCGGTGCGGGCCGGGATGGCGGCGCAGGGCGGCGGGTGGCGGTGGGCGCTGGCGCTGGGCATGGCGCTGGCGCTGGGCGGCCGCCGCTGCCCCGCCGCCCCGTTTCTCAACGCCTCGGCCGTTCCCGAACGCTGCCGCCGCCCCGCGCCCTGCGAACGGCTCCGTTACGGCGCTTGCCTGGGCTCGGCGCTGCCCTACGCCGCCACCTCCACGCTGCTGGCCGCCGACTCCGCCTCGCAGGAGGAGGCTCACGGAAAGCTCCTGCTCTGGTCCGGTACGGCCCGGCGCGGTACAGCGGGGGCAGGCTCAGTCGGGACTCTGGGAAAGGCCCGGGACGGGCACGGGCGGGGGGGCGGTGTAGTGGGGGGCTGGCGGTGGGCGCGGGGCGCTATGGAGGGGGCAAGGCGTGGGTACGGTATGTAGAAGGGAGCACTATAGCAGGGGACCGGGGGTGGGCACAGGCAAGGGGGGAGCGGTATCATGGGGGACAGGGGATGGCTACGGCATAGAGAACTGTATAGCAGGGGACTGGGGTTGGGTACAGTATAGAGGGGAGCGGTATAGCAGGGGACTGGAGATGGGGACAGTATAGAAAACTGTACAGCAGGGGACTGGGGTGGGTGCAGTATAGAGGGGAGCAGTATAGCAGAGGCCTGGGAGTGGGCGCAGTATAGAGAGGGAGCAGGATAGCTGCAGCCTGGGGTTGGGTACAGTAGAGGGGAGCAGTATAGCGGGGGGCCGGGGATGGGCGCAGTACAGAGGGGGAGCAGCGGTATGGCAGGGCACCGTGGGTGGGTACACTATAGATAGCTGTATAGCAGGGGAACAGGGGTGGGTGCAGTAGAGCACGCTTGGGACTGGGAGCAGCATAGAGGGGGAGCAGTATAGAGGGAGAGCAGCGTGCCGGGGAGCAGTATAGCAGGGGACAGGCATGGCTCCCCAGGGGTGGTACGGGGGGGTCCAGGTGCTGCGTGCGCCCAGTTGCCGGGGCGGCCGGTGCTCCCCACCGCTGGCAGCCGTCGTCTGCCCCGTCCCGTGTCCCCGTGGGGCCGCGGGGTGGGGGGCCGGCAGGACGTGTGTCCGCCCGGGGGGGTGACGACGCTGTCCCCGCAGGCCTGCGCAACGCCCCGCGCTGCTGGGACGTCATCCAGCCCCTGCTCTGCGCCGTCTACATGCCCAAGTGCGAGGACGGGCAGGTGGAGCTGCCCAGCCAGACCCTCTGCCAGGCCACCCGGGCGCCCTGCACCATCGTGGAGCGCGAGCGCGGCTGGCCCGACTTCCTCAAGTGCACGCCCGACCGCTTCCCCGAGGGATGCCCGGTACGGGGGCGAGGACGCGGAGCGCGGGAGACCCCACCGTGCTGCCACGGGCTCCAGATCCCCCCGGGGCAGCGGGAGTGGGGAAACGCCAGCTGTCCCCAGCCCTCCGCGGGGGACTGATGTCCAGCCCGGCAGCACAGCCTTCACCATGGGGGTGCCTCCTCCTCCGTCTCACGGCCTGCCTTCTCCCCCGGCAGAACGAGGTGCAGAACATCAAGTTCAACAGCTCAGGGCAATGCGAGGCGCCGCTGGTGCGGACGGACAACCCCAAGAGCTGGTACGAGGACGTGGAGGGTTGCGGCATCCAGTGCCAGAACCCGCTCTTCACCGAGAAGGAGCACCGCGAGATGCACGTCTACATCGCTGCCTTCAGCTCCGTCACCATCTTCTGCACCTTCTTCACCCTGGTGAGACGCAGGGGGACACGGGGAGGTGTCCCCAAAAGGGGACTGGGCACCAAGCTGTCCCTTTCTCCCCCACCCGCAGGCCACATTTGTCGCTGACTGGAGGAACTCCAACCGCTACCCTGCCGTCATCCTCTTCTACGTCAACGCCTGCTTCTTCGTGGGCAGCATCGGCTGGTTGGCGCAGTTCATGGATGGTGCCCGCGACGAGATCGTGTGCCGAGCCGACGGCACCATGCGGCTGGGGGAACCCACGTACGTGTCACCTTTGTCCCCATCCCACCATAGCCATGTGCCAAGAGGTGTCCCCGGGATGAAGAAGGACTCTTGGGGTTTCTTGGCCTCTTGGGGGCATGGAGAGACCTCCTTCCTCTCCGTGTTCTCTCGTGGAGGTTGGTGACGCTCCTGTCTCGCCTCCTCCCATAGCTCCAACGAGACGCTCTCCTGCGTCATCATCTTCGTCATCGTCTACTACTCGCTGATGTCGGGTGTCATCTGGTTCGTCATGCTGACCTACGCCTGGCACACCTCCTTCAAGGCGCTGGGCACTACCTACCAGCCACTGCTGGGCAAGACCTCCTACTTCCACCTCATCACCTGGTCCATCCCCTTCGTCCTCACTGTGGCCATCCTGGCCGTGGCGCAGGTAACGGGACCACCGTCCCGCCTCCTGGCAGTTCCCTGCCAGGGTGACATGCAAGGGGGGGGTGGCCGCAGCCAACTGACGCTCCCGTCCCCATCTCTGCCAGGTGGACGGTGACTCCGTCAGCGGCATCTGCTTCGTGGGGTACAAGAACTACCGCTACCGGGCCGGCTTTGTCCTGGCGCCCATCGGGCTTGTCCTCATCGTGGGTGGCTATTTCCTCATCCGGGGTAGGTGCGAGCTCGCCTCGGTGCGGGAATGGGGGCACCGTGGGTGTCCCCCTCACCCTGACCACCTCATCCCTCCACCGCAGGGGTCATGACGCTCTTCTCCATCAAGAGCAACCACCCCGGGCTGCTGAGCGAGAAGGCGGCCAGCAAGATCAACGAGACCATGCTGCGGCTGGGTAAGTGGGGCTCCATCGGCACCATTTCTGTTGGAATTTGAGTGGGAATGGGGACATTTTGACCCCTGAACCTGGACAGCCCCATTCCACCTTCCTGGGGGTGGCTGCAGTGGGGGACAAAGCTGTGGTGATGGTGGCATGGCCCCAGTGCAGCATCTTTGTCCCGGTGTCACTGGGGTCGGGCTAAACCAGGGATGTCCCACTTCTCTTCCAGGCATCTTTGGCTTCTTGGCCTTCGGCTTCGTCTTCATCACTTTTGGCTGCCACTTCTATGACTTCTTCAACCAGGCAGAGTGGGAGCGCAGCTTTCGGGAATACGTCCTGTGAGTGGGACGGGGATGAGGACGGGAGGGCGAGCGGGACGCTGGTGGCACCTCGCGTTTAGCGGGGGACGCTGCAGAGTGGAGAGCCTCCTGTCCCCTGCCGGCGTTGCTGCTGCATCTCCACTCAGCGGAGCCGCGGGGACTCAGCCTCATCGTGGGGCGTCGTTGGGTGTCCCCCTCCTTACCGCCACCGTCCTGCGTCTGTCCCCACAAGGTGCGAGGCCAACGTGACCATCGCCACGCAGACCAACAAGCCCATCCCGGACTGCGAGATCAAGAACCGGCCGAGCCTGCTGGTGGAGAAAATCAACCTCTTTGCCATGTTCGGCACTGGCGTCTCCATGAGCACCTGGGTCTGGACCAAGGCCACCCTGCTCATCTGGAAGCGCACCTGGTGCAGGTGGGACCCCGAAGATGTCACCCCACCTCCGTGTGGCCCTTCCTGCCCCATCCGACATCCTGAGATGTTGGAGGTCGTCCCCAGACTTTTGTCCATCATCTCAATGAGTTGTGGGCTCACAGCAGACAGCGGTTTGGGAATGGGGTGGCCTCTCCCATTTTGTGGGTGTCTCGTGTCCTATTTGTAGGACACCTCCATCCCCAGGGGACCCATCCAGCACAGTCCCTGGCCCCTGGTGTCCCTGTCCAGAGTGGGAGAGGGAGATGGGGAGGGTCCCTGTGCCCTGCGATGCCAGGATTGTGCGTCCCCCGTGCCTGGGTCACCCCGTGCCTGGGTCACCCCGTGTCCGGGCCACCCCGTGTCCCTGCTCTGACCCGCCATGTCCCCAGGCTGACGGGGCAAAGTGATGACCAGCCCAAGAGGATCAAGAAGAGCAAGATGATCGCGAAGGCCTTCTCCAAGCGCAAGGAGCTGCTGCGCGACCCGGGCCAGGAGTTGTCCTTCAGCATGCACACGGTCTCGCACGACGGCCCTGTGGGTACGTGCCTGTTGGAGGGGGCTGCCTCGGCAGCACCCTGGGGTCCTTGCTGTCCTCCCCCTTCACCGCAGCTCCCCTGTTGTCGTTGCAGCTGGTTTAGCGTTTGACATCAATGAGCCATCAGCCGACGTGTCCTCGGCGTGGGCCCAGCACGTCACCAAGATGGTGGCCAGGAGAGGGGCTATCCTGCCCCAGGACATCTCTGTGACGCCCGTGGCGACGCCTGGCAAGTCCCTGGGGATCGCCTGGGGGGGACAAGCCGGGCTGAGGGGTGTTGGGGACGTGCGGGGAGGCAGGGCCGGGGGGCCGGCGCAGGGCAGGATGCGGCCGCTCTCACCCGCTCCGTCCCGTGTCCCACAGTGCCGCCGGAGGAGAGGGCCAACCTCTGGGTGGTGGAGGCCGACGTCTCCCCCGAGCTGCAGAAGCGCAGCGGCCGCAAGAAGAAACGGAGGAAGAAGAAGAAGGAGGTGTGCCCGGGTCCCGAGCGTTGCCTGGGGGGCCCTGCAGGCCCCCCGGCCCCCAGCACCGTCCCTCGCCTGCCCCGGCTGCCCCCCCAGCCCTGCCTGGTCGGCTTTGCTCCCGACATCCTCCCGGGGCTCCCGCCTGGCCAGCCCGAAGCTGCCTTCGCTGGGGGGCCGTGGGATGGCCGCTGCAGAGCCAACGTCTTCCACCTCATCAGCAACCCCTTCTGCCCCGAGAGCGGCTCCCCGGAGGAGGAGAGCCCCGGCCCCAGCCGCGGGCGCCAGCAGCACAACGGGGCTCTGCTCTGGCCCCCCGACCCCGGCACCCTGCCCCACGGCGGAGGGCCGAGGACTCAGGGCCGACGGGCTGGCTTGGCCCCCATCCCCTCTCGGACCAACCTGGTGGACGCGGAGCTGCTGGACGCCGATTCGGACTTTTGAGCCTGGCAGGACGTTGTGAGGGGATGGGGACACCTGGGGTGAGACCCAAAGCCTCGCCCAGCACAGACAGCCTGCGAGGGGACACCAAAGCCCACCCTGTCCCACCGGGGCTGGTCCCGAGCATCCCTCTGGCCCGGCCACGGCTGATTTCTCCCCTCGGAAGACGGCGTTTCTCCCACATCACCTGAACAGACTCGATGTACATCCCAGCCCGGCAAGGCGCCGGCAGAAGGGTTTTGGGATCCCTGCCCTGGGCATTGCGGGGAGAAGAGAAACGGAGTGTCGGTGGAACAAACCCCACCCAGGTCCTGCAGGGATTTAAGGACAAGGGGGACACTGCCTTTGCCACCGACGGGGATGGGAGCGGGTGGTCCCCAGGGACGGCGGTACCAGGCAGCGGGCGAGCGTAGGTCAGCGTAGATTTTGGTCCTGGGATGCTGGGACCTGCTGACACCCCTCGCTCGCCCTCTGCCCCCACCCATGGCTAGATGGTACGTAGAGCTTACAAACACTTGTGCCAATAGTTTCTTTTGTGTTTTTTTTTTTTTATTTTATTTTTTATCTTTGTATGATACACCAAGATGTGACGGCCGGGCACGGTCTCTGCTTGGGTGCTGCAGCCAAGAGCGGGATGAGCTGAACCCCCCTCACAAGGCGGCAGCAGCATCCCTGGGGTGCACCTGTTTTTTGGGGT
This sequence comes from Phaethon aethereus, assembly GCF_964289735.1. NCBI lineage: Eukaryota > Metazoa > Chordata > Aves > Phaethontiformes > Phaethontidae > Phaethon > Phaethon aethereus. Next base: position 1,218,425 of record NC_138575.1, read on the forward strand.
GGACCCCTATTTCTTCAGGGGTCCCAAAGTGCCTTCCAGCTCCCCAGAGAGCTGAACCAGACCCGAAACGGAGGATTGGTGGGATGGTGGTCCCTGACCACAGGAGATGGGGAGCCGTGGTGGGGGTGTGCACCACGGGCGCTCCCCGAGCCACGATGCGAAAAAAACCAAAACTTTAAAATCCCATGGCACTCACCCCCTAAGCAAAGCGTCTTCTTATTTTTTTTTTAAGAAAAAAACCAAACCCAGGTTTATAGCAAACCCGGCCGAGCCCTGACGTACGAGGACTCCAGTCCCTGCTGGTGTTTTGTATCTGTCCATTATCCCTGTTCATGTCTTTATGAAATCCTGGTAGGCTCCTGGCTTTTTTCGCTGTCCTGGTGACCTCCACGGATTAATTTTTGCTGCGTAAAGAAAAACCCTCCTGTATCAGTATTAAATTTGCCAAGTTTCCATTGCCAGTGGCTGCCCCCGGGCTTTTTGGGGAGGTATTGAGCACGGGGAAACGTCGTGGGGTTTTGCCCTTTTTCCTAAAAGGGCTCCAACTGCTTTTAAAACTGCTTTAAACTGCTTTAAAAGCCCTGTCCCGGCCGTTTTGCCCAGAGAAGGCACGTGTGAGCGGCTGGAAACGTCTGTGGGTGCTACGGGGACTTTTTGGGGGGACACTCGCTGGGCTTCGGCAGCAAAGTGGGGGTCTGGGGGGGCCCTTTGCCAGCAGATGGCACTACTGGCTTAAATATCCCCGAACCTGCCCAGTTTCGGGGTGCTGGTGGGTGTCCCACAGGGGCACCCCGTTGCTGCCCGTAGCGCCGGGTGAGGGGTTGTGTGAATGGTGCTTTTGGGGATAAACGCTGCTTTTGGAAAGTGCCCTTGTCCCAAGTGTTGCCTGGGAGTGAGGCATCCGAGTACTCGGTTATCTCAGAGACCAAGCACCCCTCTGAAATTTGGGTGGGATTGGACAGTGAAAATCGCGTTTTCCTGATGGCTTTTGGCAAGCAGGATGGGCCAACCCTGCCCCGCTGCCATCGCAGGGCTCTGCGCTGGGATGGGCGGGCAGCAGGAAGCCAGAGTAAAGGCTGGTTCATCTGGGGAAAAACAAAATGTTTCCTCTTTATCTACCTTTATTTTTGTGGGCTGCTTTTTTTTTTAAGAAAAATGATTTGAAGGAGCTATTCCTAAATGATACATTGTTTGAAACAAAAACCTAAAATATTTAATTTTGGAAATGACAGGAGACATCCTGACCCTGTCATATCCCTTATGTCTTCCCTCAGGCTACAAAAAAAACCCCTGATTTGGCACACAGGGACAAAAAAGCATTTTTTTAAGGAAGAAAAAAGGATTAATCCTGGGAAACACCCCATCTTCCTTGCAAGTGGCTCAGGAGATGGAAACAGCTTTTTGCTCTAGCGGAGCAAGATGAGAATCAACCACCAAAACCTATGATTTAAACAGGGTTATGATTAAAACATCCTGGTTAACAGTGATGAAATGCCCATCACAGGATAAATTCAGCCCAACTTCTCCCCCCTGCTCTTCCCGGAGCACCCTCCCCTGACAGCAGGCTGGGAGCACCGAGCATCCCCACCCAAAACTGGCCGGTGGTCCTGCTTACCACCATGGGTGCTTGTGGTGTCGTACGCCGCTCGGTGTCAGGTTCTGCAGGGGAATAAGAATTAAGAATGAGAGTTAAGAAGGCAGGAGGTGCCTTGGCCTTGCCTCTCCCACCGATACGGCTCAAGGGGATTTTCCTCTGGTCGTGGGATGGGGACGGGTAGCGCAGCGGCCGCCAACCAGCACCGTGGGTTTCCCCGACCGATGCCGCTCGTAGGGAAACCACAGCCAGGAAACCACTAATGTGAGCAGCGAAAGCCGTGCGGTTGCCCGCAGCGGCGCTCACGCGCGCAACGTGGAACCGGGGAAGGGACCGGAGACCCCCGGGGTGGCCGAGCCAGCTCGGGTGGAGGCGATGCCTCCCCCAGACAGTTTTATTAGGAGAGGAACAAGGCTGGACCAGGGTCCCCTCCTTCCTCAGCACCCTCACGCTGGGGTTCAGGATGCTCCTGCTCCCCACGCCTCGTCCCCTGAATCTTTCCCCAGGAGCATCTTCTCGCTCTGACACCTTCGGCATCGGGGAAGGTTCCTGGCGAGTTTTAAGGACCCGAGGGACAAACCTCCTCCCTTCGGTGACCCAGGCGTCACCCGCTCAGCTCCTTGGTTTGGCAAAACCCACTTAATTTCCCCAGCTGTACATTGAGTATCCTCAGGAAAGAAAGGGAAGAGCTCGTATGGTCACACGTAAATAACGTTCTCTTATTTATTATTCTTTTCCCTTTCGTTGAGGAACAATATTTCAGGCTCCACTTTACATTACAAAGGAGCAAAGAGCCCTTCCTCTTCCCTCTGCTTGCCCTCCCATTGTGAAACGGCTTTAATATCTTCCAGTTATTATTTTAAGCCGATTTCCTACGGAAACGCTCATACGATGACATGCCTATGCATGCGTCGGTCTGTCCGTCTGTCAGGCACCCCTCCGGCACAGTACTCGGCTGTGCTCGGCAGAGAGGCTGCAGACTTGCAGGTAGTTAAGATTGCAAAGATGTCGTGAAAATTGAGCGTCGGGAGAGGAATTCCACACGCGCGTGCACCCCTGTCCCGCTGATCTGCGTTTAAGTGAGTTTGGGAGGCGCAGGAGGGAAAAAGGTGGAGGGTTGCGGGTCTCCCCGAACAGCCCCATGAGCATCCATCTGGGCAAGGCCGGGAGGTTTCAAGGAATCTGGATAATATTCGCTGTGAATACACTGAACCGCTCGCCCCCAGGGACAAATGTCGGCGCTATCTGGCCATCTGGTTGCCTTCGCCGTAATTAAATAAATGAAAACTACGATAGCGCGGGCTGGTCGCAGGGACGTTGCCAGAACAAATCAATAGCTGCAGTAAAGTCGTATTGCTCGTATCCCATTAGGCAGGGATAGGCTGAATCATCCTAATTTTGTATCTGTAGTACAGGACGTACAATTAGAAGAGTTACTATAGGGTGGTATCGACTTCTAGTTTGGGATTATATGGATCTCGGCAAGATGACTGCAGTGTCTGTCTGTCAGCTTGCAGTAGAGCCTTAGAGAATTGAAAAATTCCATATCAATCTCTTTTTTTTTTTTTCCCCTCTCCCTCTTTTCTTCATGTCTGGAAGGCTCAGCCTTCGTAGCGGTGCTGGGTGAAGTTCCCCTGCTCTGCAGCCGGATCACCGTATGCCGCGGGGCTGTACAGGAGCCTGCACCATCCCAGTTAACAGAGGCTCGGCTGCTTTTAACCGGGATAAGGGAGGCGAAGGGGCTCTGCGCCGAGCAGCCCTGCCCTCCGTCACTAACCCCAGCTGCCTCGATTGTTTTAGGACTGAACATCACAGGAACAGACACATCCAGACAGTGAAAGTGGTTAGTGGGGGCTCTGCTGAGCCAGCAACCAGCCCGCTCTCCGCCCAGGCAGGCGTCCGGCACCACCGCACAATGCCAGCCGTTCCCCACAGCGCGGTGTGCTCGGATGGAGGATTTCAGGGCAATGTCGCAATTCACGAGCTGAACGACTCATCCACGCCCAATTTTGCAGCTATTTTAGTGGAGAAAAACCCTTGTTTGCTTTGTTTGTGCAAGATCAAAGGATGGGTTTCTGCCCCAGAGCACACCCACGGGTGCCTGGGTTTTCCTCCATCCTTCCCTCTCTAGTTATCACGTGTCAGGGAAGCAAAGAGGACAGGGACAACTACAAAATGCCAGACATGGGTGTCTAATCTCGCTCTTCCCTCACCTTTGGGCTATGATGCGCTCCATTCGGAGGTTTATGTACGCTGGTTCCCAGGCAGCGCAGGCATCTGCCTGTTCCCTGCCTCTGCTCCATGCCACACCGTCCCTTCAAAGCAGGATCCTGCACGCCGGGCCCTGCCGGCGGCTCCGCAGGCGTTGCAAGCGGACTGGGTCCAGCTGGATTCCACCACACATGGCGTGCCCATCCCCAGCCTGTCCGGCAGAGAGGCATTTCCATGCCAACAGGTCAGGCACAGGCAAAACAGGCTGAAGACCACAGCTGAGCCTGCCCTGACACCTCTGGGAGAGACCACAGCTATTTTACTCCTTTTCTGGCTTAATTTTGTTGTTTGTGGTCTTCATTGGTAGGAGAAACCAGGCTATCTCCCGTGCAGATCTACATGCAGCCACGGCTCTCAAGGGAAAGACTCTCGCCTTTCTGAGGCTGCTTTCTCCGATACCTGCTTTCGGGCCAAGGCAGCCCTGCCTTGCTCGCCCATCTCCTGTCCCTGCTGCCGCCTTCCACACGCGCAGCACGGGGAAGGAGCCAGCCCGAACCTCTCCCGTAGGCACCGCTGGCGCCGCTCTCACAGAGCCCCGATTGTTCCAACTGCTCAGTCCTCCCTAACCAAACGGCCTCTCCCTTCCTCTCCTGATATCCGTTGTTTTTCCCAGATAAATTGTCAAGTACAGCCTAGCACATTGCTCCGGTTGTGTGGACGGTTTGCTGGATCTCTGGCAAGCTGCAATATCATCTGTTTGCTCGATGGGCAAGCAGTGGTTTGCGCCCCGACGGGACAGAGGCACATCCGATTAGCGATGCGGTGTTTGGGCACGCTGAGATTAGTATATGACTTTTTTTCCCAGGAAAATTCCATCCCCGTCGGTACCCCCATTTGAGGACTGCACTCTTTAAAAGGCGAGCAGGGCAAATGCGGTGAAGATCACATGCTGAGCCGCGTGGGCGATGCATGGCTGGGGTGTGGGTAGGGTGAAGGACCGAACTCAGGGTCAAGATTTTGCCTGAGCAGCAGATTCCCCCAGGTCAGGTGTGTGCAAAACAACCCGGCTGTTTTTTTGTTGGACTGTGGGATCTGCGGCACCAGGAGACGATAACATCTGGAGGATTTCTGCCCCAGGCATCGGCGCAGCTGAGCGGGGCTCCAGGTTAGCACAAGCCCCACCCTGCAGCAGAACCACGGTGCTGCAGGAGCTGGGGCTTTGCATGGAGCCTGCTCTCGTCTTACGGCTGCAAGAAACAGGCAGCCTATATCGAAGGGGAGGGATATTCGTCGGCTACAACTTCAAATCCCTCCCACAGCAGCTTTCAAAGAGTTTTGTTTTCAAAGGCCCCTTCTGAGACTGAAATCTGCCCTGAGACTGAGCTTTCTGATCCTAGGGAGAGGCGGAAATGTGCTGTGAAACCCGCACGCAGATTCTGATCTCACTTCAGTGAGGAAACAGCATTAGTTTAATAAAGTTGGGACTTCTCCACGCCACTTTCCATGCACAAAGTAATGTGCTGCTTTTCCTTTAACTTCAACCCCCCTCACACATTCCTCCCGTCATCCTCTCTGCTGCCCCTGGTACAGCGTTGCCTTCGGAGCCCATTAAATGCTTTACAGCCCTTTCTCTCCTCGCCTCTGTCCTAGGCATTTTCCAGTCCAGCTGTCACCCTTGCATAAAATGAAGCTGGTTCTCCTCCTGTCCCCAGTGAGTTTTTACCCATGCAGCATGTCATCAGCTGCTGACCAGGTTCTTCCTCTCCAAGCGTGAAATCCTCCTTTGGCTTCTCACATTTTGCTGCCCCTCTCCCTCGATCGCTCCTCTGCCTCCTGATTTGGGGGGGGTGGTTACGTGGGCTCCTCATCCCACTGTACCTCATCTTGCAGCCAGCTCATCCCAAACACCGAGTTCGGCCAGGGCTTGCGAGTGTTAATTTGGGCATCAGAAACTCTCACAGTCATCGGAATCTTGCCAATTTTGTCCTGCACGTTTCTAACTTCTGGCATTTCTGGTGGATCCTGAAACTCCACTCAAGCTTGCAGTATTTCATGCCTCTCCATTTTCCAGGCTCCTCTGCATCTCTCCTGCTTGGCCGATCACATCCCCTTTGCTATCAAGAAACTGTCCTTTTGCCTCTGACCGGCCCAAAGTGTCGGACGTGACCTCCTGCCCCTCGAACGAGATGGGAACGTTGCGATTGCACAGCCCCAGACACACAGGCCTTGGTCCTTGGCTTGTGCCCAGAGAAACTGCATTAGTCTTAGTAACGATAATAATTAAAACCCAAAACAAACCAAGGATGGGCTTGACTCCCCCTTCCCTAAGAGGAGCTTCCCTGAAGAACTGGATTTAGAAAAAGGTGGCTCGTTCATGGCTTTTGTTTGTATGAAGGCTCCTGACGAAAGGCTGACCCAAAACGTGGCCCTGTGGGCTTGCAGAACCTGGCAGGACAGCAAGTTTCCGGGCTCTCGGATGTCACGTTCGCCTTGCCAGAACGCCTCGGCTCCTCGTGTTCCAGGGTTTTGCTTGTGGCGGAGCATTGGGCCCTGGAGAGCAGCCGAACACAGGCCCCTGCGCTGGGGGGCTGCTCAGAGGCCTGTGGCCGGTGGCACGACAGGCATCGGCTGAAACACAGAGAATTCCACTAACCCGTCAAAAAACCCCAAACTTCTCCACAGGGGGGGAGGTCAAGCGCTGTACTGGACGCCGCCCCCAGGGCTTGGGGGCCGCTGGAGGCCCCACAGCCCGGGCACGGCTCCTGCCGGCCCTGACGGGGCTGCGCCTCCCGCCGCCGCCATTCTGCGCCTCTGCTCCGCGCGGGCGACAGCGGCGGGACGGCGGCGCGGCCCCGCAGTGGACTACACTTCCCAGGCGCCCCCGCGCCTCGCCGCGTACCGGCGGGGCGGGGCGGGGCGCCGCGGAGTCTGCCGGGAGTTGTAGTCGGGGCGAGGCGGTGGGCGGGGCGGGGCGGCGGGCGGGAGGACTGCACGTCCCGGCGTGCCCCGCGGGCGGCGAGGGGGCGGGGGCGGCGACGGGTCGGGCGGTCCCTGAGGGAGCCGGAGGCGGCGGCGATGTCGGTGCAGGTGGCAGCCCCCGCCGTGGAGCTGAAGGAGCTGAGCGGCCCCATGGATAAGGCGGCGGGGCCGTCGTGTGAGCCGGTGGCCGCTCACCCTCCTGGGCACGGCGTGGCCGCGGCCCCCTGCCCGCTGCCGGCCACCGAGCGTGAGGCGGCCGCGGCCCCGGCCCCGGCGTCCTCCTCCTCCTGCGGCGGCGGCGGCGGCGAGCGGCCTCCTCTGAGCGGCTGCCCCGGGCTGTCCGCCGCCGCCGGGCTGCCGCCGGGCGCCGCCAAGGTGCCGCAGGCTTCGGCCATGAAGCGGAGCGACCCGCACCACCCCCAGCACCGGCACCGCGACGGCGGCGCCAGCGGCGGCGCCGCGGCCGAGGCGCTCGTCAGCCCCGACGGCACCGTCACCGAGGCGCCGCGCACCGTCAAGAAGGTAACGGCGCGGGGGGGAGCGCCGGGGGCGAGCACCCACCCCCGGGCGTGGGGACGGCCCCCGCGACATCCCCCGGGGACACAGGACCCCCCACCGGGGAGGGGGAACCGTCCCGGTGCTTGGGGACGCGGCGGTGCCTCTCTCTGGGCAGGGACCGTCCCGGCCTGGGGGTCCCCGGTGCGCGTGTGTGGGGTGTCGATGTGCCCGTGGGGGTGCTCCCGTGGCTGCGTCTCGGGGACACGCTCCTCTGTGGGTGTGGGGTCTCGTCTGCTCCTTGCGTCCCCGCGTGCCTCTGCCCTGTGGGTAAGCGTGGGGCGCACACGCGAACAGCGTGGGTATGCCCACGGACGCGTGTGACCTGCGTGATCCTGCCCTGGGGGGGCCCGTGTCAGCCGTACGCGTGCCCGGAGGTGTGCCTGCTCACACGCTGGCGTCCGCCGAGGAGCGCAGGTACACGCGGGGCGTGCGTCCCCCACGCTCCCGCACGCCCGGGTGCGGAAAGGCGCGTGCCGGCTACGTGAGCTCCCGGCTGCGTCTGGGTTCCCATCGGCTTGGCGTCTTATCCGCTCGCTTGGAAGCGTGGATGCGCACCGGGTAAGGGCGTCCAGAGAGGTGCCCACCCCTGGGTGCGCGAGGGGTAACGAGGGGCACCCGGCGTGCGCCCTGGATCTGCGTCTGCCTCCGGGTGTACCCGCTCGCACGCACCGGGGCGTGGGTCTGCACGGGGTGCCCCGTCCCCCGGGGTGCCCCTGTCCTGGCGCTTGCCCGTCGAGGTGTACGGGTGCACGTGCCCAAGCGTGCGTTTGCCCTGTGGCTGCGCGCTGCCACCGGTACGTCACCTCTAGATGCATACATTGTTTACCCCAAGGTATATGTGCGCATATAGGAGTACCCGTAGCTCGTTAGGCGTGTGTTTGCGACCGCTTTTTTACTTACACGTGAATACGCAGGCATGTTTGTAGCTATACATCCACTCGTGCCTGCGTGAACCCCCACACGTGGAGGTAAGTACACAGACACAGCGGTGGATGCGCACGCTTACATAACGCGCACCGGTACATACGCAAATGTGTATATCAATGCGTATGCGATATATATATATGTATATATATGCATACACGATGCATACCTGCACGTGCAGGGGAAGTATACCTGCAAGTTTACACGGTTAGGTGTCTATAGGGATGCAAGCAGGTGCACACGCCTGCACCTGTCGGTACATGTGCACACACGCGGGTGTGCATACACGTGCCTATAGCTGCCCAAGCGCTGACAGAGACCGGGATATATGTGCTGAGGCACATGCGCTCTCCTTTGATGCCTAGATACGGGTGCAGAGAAGCACCTTTGTGCATATAGGCACCCGTTGGCCACATGCTCGGGCATGCACTGGTACCTTTGCACGTCTGCCCACGCCCAGCCGTACAGATGTACGCATCCTTATAGACACAGAGACAGCCTGGTGTGTGTCACGTAGGGACAGCCCATGCGCATACTCATGTCTACCTATAGATGCACCTAAAGTCCACTCTCTGGCCTGTTCACGTAGGTGCATGTGTGCGTTATCCGTGCCCCTTGGGTGGATGCATGCGTGGACATAGATACCCCTCGTAAGGGGGGGATATGTGTACTCTCCTATAGATCCGTGCCGCCCCCTCCATGAATGGCTGTAGAGAAATGCGCGTTTTCCACAGAGGTTCCTGAGCAGGAGCAGCCGGAGTTGTTGGTGCCTGGCGCCCTTCCCTTTGGAAGTCTCTGGAGAAGGAGTTCTCTCCGTGGTGCAAGAACCTTTTGGGGAACGTATGGGAAGGAGTGTCCCTGTCGTAAGGGGAACCTCCCTACTCGTGAAACTTTGGGGCGAAGACTTCATCTGCATGCGGATGGACTTCCGCTCTCTTTCATTGTCGCTCTGATATTTCCTCTCCCTTCGGAAGGCCCAAGATGAGGGAGTTTGTCTCCATAACAGTGATCTCCCCTCCCATGTGCCTTCCCTAAAATTGGGGGTCTCTGGTAGAGACTCCGTGGGAAGGAGCGCATCCCTGTAAGGCAAGGTCTGCCCGCGAGGAGGGTCTGGATCAAGGGCTTCTTCATCCCCTTCGAAATCCCCGCTGGTGGGCTTCAGTTCCTCGGTGAAGGACATTTTTCCACTAAGATTGTGACTTCCGTCCCTGGTGTCTGGACCCCTCTCCGGTTCCAATCCTCTATTTTGAGAGACCCTCAGGGTATCGATATTGCTCCTCAAGTGTGTTTAATACTTTTAAACTCCTCCCCTATCCCTCTCCTTCCTTTTTTTTTTTTTTTTTTAATTGGCTAAAAAGGGTTTCTCCTTGCACCCCCCTCCTGAAACCCAGCTCTTGTCCGGGGAGAGGAGCAAGCGCACATTTTATCGCTCAGTCTGGGAGGGGAGTATTGATGGTGGGTGATGGGGTAGTTATCCGAAACAGCTTGGAGGAACCTACATTGCTCTCCCTGGTTACTCCTGGTAGCAGCGGTGGATGCCTTGTTGGAGAGGAGCAGAGTGTGCCAGCTTTTCAGGAGAAACCTGGATGGAGGAGGAAGAGCCCGCAAGCTTTCGGAGCAGCGAAGCTCCCCAGCTGGCTGCCTTTGCTTCGGGTGATGAGTTTGTTTAGGAGCCGACAATCTGCCTGGTTGCTGAAGGAAGCGAGATGTGTTGATGGAGGGTAGCTGGGAGGACATACTGTTCCTTCTCTGTCTTTTCCCCCGTGCTCTTGCTTTCCAGTGACTTCGGTGTGCGTGTTCCGGAGACTTGGGAGGTTGTTAGGCATTTTGTTTACCAGATTTACAAATCCAGAGTCCTTTCCGCCGTTTCTCAGGAAGTCGTGTTATTTAAATAAAACACCAGATTTGGTAGCCGTAAAATTGTTCCCAGTTCTGTGACTGAAAAATTGGGCACGCAGAGCCGAAGCATCTGTTGAAAGAAGGTTTAGTACAAAAATAAGTCCAAAAGAAGCAGATTTTTTCCCCCCCCCGTCAAATCCAATAGATCTTTGCTTTAGTACCTGAAGTAAAAGTCTGTTTAAAATATAAGTGAGATCATATCAATTTGGTAGTGAAACCAAGTAAACTGTAGTTCTTATAGTGCTTATGGGCAAAAAAAAAATATGTAGATTTTCTTGACTGATTTATATATAAAAAGTACTGCTTTTTCTGGTTTTTTTCCTTTCCTTGAAATTTTAATGTACGTTAACTAATCTGTGAGCAAATGTTTATGTCCTAGTTCTGACACAAGCACAGAGTTCCCAGTAAACAGCTGTGACTGTTCTTTCCGCTAGTACCACTCTCATTTTAAAACTTTTTTTTTTTAATGTTTGTTTTTCTACTTATGCCTGTCTGCCTCTGCATGGGCTATAATTAATATTTTACCTTGAATAGAGCGGGGGCACTACGTGTGCGCGGACCGGCGAGTGTTAACAGTTTTGCAAGGTTGTATTTTTATTTATTTAGGCGATTGCTTCATTTTGTTGTAATATTACAGCTGATGTATAGACCTGGTTCTGCAGTCTTGCACATCTGCTCATACCAGAAATGACGGCACTCGTGCAAACCCAGCGGTCAAAGTCAGGTACACCGGGCTTGTCTTCTCGACACCTGCAGGGGCGGTTCCCATCAGATCTAGGTGAAGGTCTCTGTAATCACATTTTTGTTCTCTTTGGGTTCTTGCCGTAGATCCGCGCTCTCGAGAAGTGGCTGGAAGACCTCATTTCTGAGATGACATTGGACTTGACTTTTGCAGCTAACTCTGACTAATGGAGGTGGCTCTGACCTTTACGTGCGTCTACACAGGTAGATTGAGCCGACCCTTGGTTGTCTGGCGCTGCTTCAGCGCTCGCTGCCTCCGAGAAGGGCTGGGGAGTGGGTCTCTGCCCTGCGCCTGGGGCGTGGGCCGATGGCCTGAGCTTCAGGGGTGGTCCAGGTCTCCTCCTGCCTCTGGCCGCGTGGCCCGACCCTCTCTCCATCCCCTCCTGCCGGCTTCTCACGTGGCCCTGAGATGAGGCAGTTCAGCGAGCTCAAAGTGCGTAAAACTCCTCACTTTTAACTAACTAACTAGTTTAAGTAGTTTTTTTAACTAACTCCTAAGCTGGGTTAGTTTTCCGTTGGCGTGATTTCCTCCAACGCTGGGGTCAAGGAGGCGCCGGGAGCGGCGCGGGAGACGTGGCACCAGCGGGTCGGTGTTGATGGCAGGGATGGAAAGGCCCCATCGGATGCCGAATTGGCTCGGTTGAAGTGCGAGCCTACGTGACGGGGCGCTGGCAGCAGCAGCTGGGGTGACTCAGGGGATGCGTGGTTCTGCCGCCCCGCGCCCGGAGCCGTGCGGCTGAGTAAGAGTTTCAGGTGTCCCGGGCTAAACTTATCCATGGATGTGAGTCAAGGCCCTGAGTCACACGGAATGTTTACGGTTTTAGGTTTGAGCGGTGTTTTGACGATTAGATGATCGCTCGTTGGCTTTGGGGGGGTGGTGGCTACTTCTGTTTTGTGTTATTTCTTAAGGCTTTCCTAGATCGAAGCGGCTGAAAGTCGCGGAACTTCTGGAAACGTTGTCACTTCTGGAAACGTTGTCGTTGGTGTGCGCGGGGTGGGAGCCCGTAAGAGGCTGTAATTAAGACTCCCAGACTGATTAGCTGGGCGATCTTAGCCTTCTAATGACAACTCTGTGCTCCTCTCTTCTTTAGCTGAGAGAAGAACGCGTACTTGAACAGATGCGCTTCTTGGTTTAACGATTCTTAACGACTTGGCAAGTGAGGCTTCCTAAATGCTTGTACGCCATACTGGGAAGTTTAAATGCCAGCAGTGTGTAGCTGCGAAGTTTTATGTTAAGCATATACCAATTTACAAAACAAAAGGTTAGTTTTCTTGTGGTTGTTTTTTTTTTTTTTTCTTTTGTCCCAGCCACTCGGTATGGAAAGCGCAGCTTACTCCTGGAGTTTCAAGCTGTGTTCTTTTGCTCCTTAGCATCGGTGCAACAGAGGTTTTAGAATTGGGAGGGATTGATTTGCTGGTTTGTCAGCGCTGTTGATTCATTTAGCCGGCTAGAGCAGAGCACAGCGTGCTTTTCCGGAGCTGCGCCGCCTCTGCAGTGGCTGTAGGAAGCTGTGGCTTTTGTCCGTGGGCAAAGCAGAAAAAGGAGGGCGTAGAGGCGTACGGTAAGGAGGTGCACGTCCGTGTGTAACGTCGCTGCTTGAGCATCACCTTTCCGAAACCCCTCGCTGTGAAATTCTTCGGCGAAGGGATTACATCAAAATAAATGCCTGGTGCTCGCTGGACTGGCACGTCACCTGACTGGTGAGCTGCGGTGGGAGGTTTTATTCCGCTAAGGCTATAAATGACTCTCATGTGGCTTGTCTAAATGACGGTTCTGACCTTGACTCCCAACAGATTGTATTGCCCGCGATGAAAGTGCAGCTTTTCCCTTGTAAACGTGCGTAAATTCCTCGCGACGTTCCCGCATCGTTTTGTGGGGCAGAGGGATTTTTTTTTTGGCAGGTGCGTGCTCCGTTAAGGATTTCTTACGCGCTCGTGCGCCGGTTTTCTATTTTCTCGGTTGCATTCTAACCCCTAGTGATCACTTACGCTAGGTAATAAATGTTTCCCCTGAGGCTGAATTCCCGAGCGCTGCTCGTAATGAGTGTGGTTTGAATGCTATTTAGTAAAATCTTATCATTGGAGGCCATGTTCTTTTATTACTTATAATACTCGTGGGTCCGTCTCCCTGCGAATGGGCGCAGTTTAATTTTAGAAGGTGCCTGCGTGTGACTGCTTGGAACTGTGTACAGAGATCAATACGTCAACCTTTGGCGTGAAGGCTCTGGAACAGAAGAAACGAGAGAAGAAGATTGGGGAAAAAGCGATAGAAAAATAACGGCCGTGGACGCGCGTAGCTGTCAGGCTGTGAGATGTCGTGACGTGGACGTGAGAAGCCGGGGTGTGGTTCAGGGGACCTCAAACCTTCCGAGCGGCAAACTCGCGTTTTGCCGGCGGGCTGAGGCACTGTACCTCTCTTGCTTTCTCGGCTAAAAAAAAAAAATGTTGAAACAAGTAATGGTCTTTGTGTTTGTATCTCTCCTGGAGGGACAGAAACCTGGTATTTGAATTTACGAGCAATTAACAGCGTAGTCTGAGCCGTGGCCCTGCCTTGACGCTTGAAAGATGAGCAAGGTAAAGCAATTACGACTTTTGGAGCCATGTTTGACCTTTCAGGTTTTCTTTTTAACTCTGTCTAGTGAATTGTAAAACATTGTGGTGATTTAACTCGAACAAGGAAGGGAGGGAGGTGAAACTAAAGAGAAAGAAATGAGCTAGGTAGCACAGAGATAATAGGCAGATTTCTGCAGGCGACCGAGCGACCTGCAGCATCGGGAAATTGAAGAATACTAAAGACTGAAAGACTAGAAGTGCTCCAAATGTTCTGTAGAGCTACTGCAGTGGTAGGGTGCAAAACTAGCCACTTAATTTTCTTCTTTGATTTTTATTTTCTTCTTCAATTTTGCAGATTCGAGCCAGAGGGCCAAGGGTAGAACCTCGGTCATGTGAAGGAAACGGCCTCCCTGAAGCACGCTGGCTGACGTCCTGTTAGATTCCTATAGAGAGATGAGCTATAGGCGAGTTACAAAATCTCAATCATGAATGGGAGAGACAGCCTGAAAAATAAGGTTCAGCCTCTAAATAAAAGTACTGGAGGCTGCTTGCTTTAAGTCCCAGCAAAACTGTGAGGTTCTAGGGCTTCAAATGAGCAACAAGCTGCGAATGAAGGATAAAGTAAGCTTTAAATATTTCTTGCACAAAATCCGCTATGCTCAGGTCTGCACTTGAAAGCATTTGCAGGAAAAAAAAAAAAAAGTCCCACTGAAGTGTCTCAATTTCAGCTGAGAGAAGCCATAATTAAGTTAATTTCTTGCCTTCTTATCAAATGGCTACCGATGTCGGTTCAGGGTCTTTCTTGATGGAAAGTTTGTAAGTCCAGACATAGGGTGGGGAGCCTACAGCAGGACTTGCACGGGAGCAGTCGCTGCCAGTCACTGATGCAGGCTGGACGCAGCCCTCCCTGCAAACGGAAAGGGAAAAAGGCTTCATATTTTTCAGTTGCGACAGCAATCCACTCTTCTGTTAAAAGCAGCGTTCTTGAGATTAAGGCGAAATACGGCAGCGAGGTAAAAAGGAGCGAAGGTTTAGTAAATCCGGTTTGCTCATTTTTATTGCGCGGCCGTGGAGAAGCTCTGTGTTGCCCGCTGGCAGGCATGCCGCGGGCAGCGGAGGGAGGCAGAGTCGCTTCTGGAAACCCAAGTTCAGTTCATGCCTGCTGGATTCAACGGCAGACTTTTCTGGGCTTTCAGCTTAACCCAAGCTCTGAAATGGGAAAAGTCAGTAAGTGAGAAAATAAGACTGGGGAACATGAAATAGTAGTTCTTCAGGGAGCTTTGGAGATTTGAGGTCAAAGATTTTAAAAAAAAAAAAAAAAAAAAAAAGAAGTAGTTTTTTTGGAGAATACTTCTCAACTGACCGTTTGAACTACTGGCTTCCTAACAAAACTTTGAAACTTCCTATTTTTTGTAGGCGCAGCTCATCTAATCTGTGCTTACTCCGAAATACAATGCATAGAATTAAGAATACTGAGGTTGATCGGAAGCTGTTGCCTCGTATTCTGCAAAAGCGTACACGAAGCTGATTAAGTTGATGTCCTGATTTACCGTGCTTCTCCCTAAGTATGAGCTTTCATACAGTTTGAGCTGCGGAGAGAACCTTTAGTTGTCCTTTTAACTTACTATAGTATTGTTATTGGAAAATGTACATGTATAATTATAGAAGTATATTAAAATATGTTTTATTTTTGTTATAATAGAAATATGCACAGATGTCTTGAGTGAAACGGTTCTTAGAGAGAGCAGAGGCTTTCACGTGACTTTCCAGAAGACCCGGTGACCAGCAACACTTCCCTGAAGTGAATGACATTTGCAGGGACTTTTCTGAGAATCGAATGACGTGGTCGTGCTTGTGTTCTTCTTATGTCTGAGGTGAAGGGCTTTTCTGCAAATGTAACGTTGGAGTGCTCTAGAATAAGCAAGGGTGGGCAAGAGCCTGGGGCTCGCGTTCCTCCGCACCCTCAAAACGCTCCCCGTGGCGCTGGAAGGAACGCTCTGTAAAGTAATTTCCAGCTTTTGCAAGACGGCACCGCTGCATCTCAGGTTTGTAGCTGGGGTGCCCATGCTCTGAAGTTAAAACCACTTGTCAGTATATTTGGGGGTTCCACGCTGAAAGCGGAGGCGAGCCGACCTTTTCCCCCAGATGTCTTGTGTCGTTATTAAATAGCCCTCTCCTACTGAAGCATAGTTCCCGCTGACTTCAGTTGGAGCCGTGAGCGCTCAGCGCTTCTCCAAGTTCTGGATCACACGAAAGCCACGAAAAGATGATGATCGGCCAGATGCGAGGCGTTTAGGGAGGGTGCCTCGCCTAGCCCTGCCGCAGACGTGCCTAAGCAGATGCGGGCGGACCCGCGTCGGCTCTGCACGTGCTGAATGGGTCAGATATGAGTCACTTAATGTCTTGCTCCTTTTGGGATGCATCAGCGCAGCGCCGTGCGTGAGCCGACGCTACCCCTGGGCAGCTTCTGGACCAGAGCTGGCTTCTGTCCACCCGGCTTAAGCTCCAGTCTGTCTGCCCCTGCCTGCGTAGGCTTGCCTATAGCAACGTCGGCAAAGAAAAAAATGCAGAATTTAATTACGTAGGGCAGCGCTTAACAGCCTAACCAAAACCCCTGGTTCTTCTTGAAGTCTCCTGCCTCCTTCTCTGTGCACTTTGCAGCTTCCCAACAGGGGAAGCAAAGCACCAGTGAAGTCCAGCCCTGAAACCACGTTCTGTCCACTGATGGAGACAGGTTCTCCTGCAAGCAGCGGTGTGTGTGCACTTACTTGCAGCCTGTGTGACTTCAGGCTGAGTGAACGACCTTAATGCTGGGTTTCTTTATTTTTGGTCAGCTTTCCAGCCTTAATATTCTTTTAATGGCATTTTTAGCATTTTGCTATGTGAAGTGTTCGAATGTTGCTGCGCGCCGACCTTGCTTTAAATTGCAAGGTGGCAATGTTGGAATCCCAGGTATTTTTTTTTTTTTTTTGTTCTCATGACAGAGCCTTAAATAGGCAGCCAGCTGCATTTTTCATGAGTATCAGAAAGAAGAGGAAAGTAGGTTGAAAAATTAGTTAGCTACCCAGAATGGCTGAACCACTCTATTTCAAATTTTATTCCAAAAGCAAGTATTTAAAAATAGAGGAAGTATGAACATGCCTTCATCTGACAGTTAGGAAGCTTTGCTTGTTACTTACTTCATAGAGGTGAAGTAAAGTGATTGGCATTTAATCCTGAAGTTATGTGAGAAAAACCAGGGAATGCACTGTTCCCATAAAAATGACTCAAGAACCAATTTAGGAGAATAGCTTACTGCAGTTCATGCTGGTATCTGTTCCCCACAAGCTTTCCTTCCAGCTACCCAAAAACTTGCTGACTCAGCTTTAGTGTTGTCTCCATGGCTTTAGTGTCGATGGAGGTGGGGAAATCTGCTTGGATCCTTTTCTGTATCGGCGAAGATCATTTCTGTTGTTTGCAGAATGCACTAACATGCGTTTGATGTGGATTCTTTTAATTTTTTTAAAAAAGCCAACCTTCTACATTCTGGGATGAGAGATTACTGCCGTGAGTTCCAGCATTTCACGTCGACCGGTTAGGTATTCATTGAAGTGGCTTTCTGTAATACCAAACTGCTGTAATTTTTCTGCACTTCGCTGGCATTGAATCCCACTTCAGTCTTGCTATCTGCTGCTAGTGTGTGGGGTTTCAAGAGTCGGTAATAAAATCCCTTTTGTCTTCAAGTAATGTAAGAAGTAGGTGATTCTCTTGAAGATTTGATTCGGGTGCATAAGGTATTATTACTTTTATGTGCTTTTAGCAAGTACGTTGAGGCTGGTGCTTGGCTTCCCGTGATGAAAGATGTGATAGAAATGAAAACGTTTGCGTGCTCCAGTCGTTTGTCTGGCGTTGCCTCGGCCGCTTCGGAGGCGGTGGCGGGTTGTAGAGGTGATGCACTGGGGTAAAGGCCAGAAGGCAAGGAGCAATATTTCAGAGATACTGAGTGTACGTATTCCTTTTGTATTTTTTTTTTTTTTTTTTTTTTGGACCGTGATAAGCCACTCGGCAAGCTCAGACAAACGGCTTGAGAAGCCGCGAGTAGGCAGCTGGTGAACTCTCGCTTTACTTCATACCGTCTGCTCCAAGGTGGATGCCTGCTTTTGCCACGTGCTGTGCGTGTAGAGAAGGCGAGAAGCTCACAGGACTTAGTGAAATTTACTGTAACTGTTGTGAGAATTAGTCTTCTGCTAGACCGCTCTTGACAGTCAAGACATACAGCAGCGATACGTCGTGCTGCTGTGTTTTAACCCAGCTGGCAGAGGGGAAGGGAAGCCAACGGGCTGGTCCAAGAGGTAAGCTTTGCTAGGGTCTGGGCTTGGGCGCCTGTTTTTCTGTCTGTAAGGCAACGCTTTCTCTTTGAGAAGTTAAACCTGGACTCCAGCCCATCCTCTGGCCTGCAAACCTGTCGGAAATGGATTATCTTTTGAGTCACGCTAACCTGCCAGGGAAAGAAATCAAGACATTATCATAGATGGTGCCAAATCCCGTTTTGTTATTTCTGTACACATTAAAAGATGCTTAATTCTTTAAATCTGAAGGGGAGTGAAGATGTGAAGCAGCAAGCATTCATTAAAGATTTGTCTTTTCTTCGTGTGTCACATTTTTTTTTATGCCTAATTTTAGGATTCTTTTGTAGGAAAAACTAGGGACTAATTTTTGGACCCTCAGTGTGAACCTAGTTTGATCTTCAGCATTTTGAAGGAGGCGGGAGGAAAAGAATTATTTGCCTTCAAGAGGAGTCTTGAAGAGACAATCAAGTTCTTAGTTTATTTGACCTTGATACTTGAATGTAACTTTTCAGTTCCTTTAAGTGATGTTAGTGGAAATGGCTCTTTTGGTAGCAGAGGTGACAACGCTGTTGCCTGAACGCACTCTGACTCTTCTCCCTGCCAGCCTGTGTCCAGGTTTCTCCTGCCCTTCGGAAGGGAAGGGTATCTGGTAGCGTTTGGAGAGGCCATCTGTGCAGTAAGAGCCAGTCCAGGCTTTCCTCTTAGCTATCAGTTACCGTGTCCCTACCTGATTTTTGACAAATATCATCTTGTTCCATGACACTCTTTCCAGAATACTGCTGCAAAGGTCGTTTTCCTGATGGCTTATGCAATGGCTCTCTGTAACCGTGCACAAGTTATCTCCACTCCACTGAAGACTTACCTGTATTCTCAGACCTTGTCGCAGCCTCTTAGAACGACAGAATAGTTTGGGTTGGAAGGGACCTTTCAAGACCATCTAGTCCAACCCCCTGCCATGAGCAGGGACATCCCCAACCAGAGCAGGTTGCTCAGAGCCCCGTCCAACCTGACCTGGGATGTTCCCAGGGATGGGGCATCCACCACCTCTCTGGGCAACCTGGGACAGGGTTTCATCACCCTCGTTTTGAAACATTTCTTTCTTAGATCTAGTCTGAATCTGCCCTCTTTTAGTTTAAAACCATTACCCCTTGTCCTGTCACTACAGACTGTGCTAAAAAGTCCATCCCCATCTTTCTTCCAAGCCCCCTCTCAGCCCTGGCAGCTGCAGGAAGGTCTCCCCAGAGCGTTCTCTGCTCCAGGCTGAACCCCCCCAGCTCTCCCAGCCTGTCCTCCCAGCAGAGATTTTGTTCTCTTCTCCTTTGGAAGTCAATGTCCTCGTGTCATCCTTGATGCCAGCCCCCACCAGCCATTTGCTAGCGCTTGGAACCGCATCTTCCATACTGCCTTTGCGCTTTGGAGGAGGTTGGAGCATGTGGGTTTGGAGCATGGAGGCTGAAGGTCTCGGCTCGGGGAGGAGCGGGTAGACGATGCGGTTGATATCCTGGTCTGGACGGAGGTGGAGGATTTGGTAGGAGCACCCACAGCTCCCAGGCACCGGCGTGTCGGCCAGCGCTGCCTCTTTCCCTTCCCTTTTATCCAGCTGGTCTCCTGACCTAGAACCCGTGGTCTCCTGGGCTCCGGGCTGCTGCCGAGGCCCAACAAGCACCACTTTCTTGTCATAAGGGAGTGACTTTATTTTGGTATCCTAGACCTTGCCTCCTTGTGAACAGGTTTCCTTTTTTTCTGTGTTTGGCTCAAATACTAGAAGTCATCACGACTCGCCTGTTCGAGCTGGAAGTGATTTTGTACACGGCCAGAAATGAAAGGTTCCTAGCTGTCGAGCAGCAAAGCACTAGCCGCATGCCGCAGCTCTGCACGAATATTTGCTATTCCTCTCCTTCTGCTTCATTAGCCCCGCTGTGATCTATTTCTTGTGCTCCGGTGGATGTTGAGACCCGACCCGCTGCCGCCGAGACTGACGACAGCAGAGCTGCGGCTTAGAACGGAGGTATTTTAGACTGCGGTGTTTTTTAAACACTGCTGTTAAGTATTGCTGAAATATCTGTAGTCTTACATGGAAAATGTTATTTAAAGCTTAAATAGAAGAGTCAAGGGGATGGTTTTGTTACCACCTTAGCTTTCCTGCTCTAATCACTATTTCCTAAAATACACGTGAATTTTAGCTGGTGGGAAAAAACTCTGGAGGGGAGAATAACCAAGCAACAAAACAAGTGGCGGAAGAAGTGCTGAACGCCAGACTATCCCCGGTTTCTGTTGTCTGACTTTTTGTAATGCACTTAAATCATGCATAGATGAGCGCAATACAGGCAGAACAAATTAGGCTTCGACACGAGAATTGCGGGAGGGGAAGTCGATTAAAACTGCCGTAGCATCTCCTTGCTGGAGCAGTGTCCTGCCTTACCGGGCGACCTCCCCAGTGCTGCTGGTGTTCACAACTCCCATCAAACGAGTGGTGTCTGCATATTCTGGGGATGCTTTTTAATTTCTTCTTCCATGTTGGCGAACTGAAGGCATTACGTTGCACATGGCAGGCTTCACCAGCTCTTAAGGGTTCTCACCTCTGCGCGCCGTTTATCAAGCGACAAAGTACTTTGCTCAGTCGTTTATGCAGCTCTTGGTCCGCGTGATTCACCCCGAGCCACGTGAGTTGGAAGACGTCGTAGAAAATGGGATTTTGTGGGACACTGTGAAGTAGCTAATCTTTCTGAAAGCCTCTGTTGTTCGCTGTCCAGGAATGAAGTCAGAGTGCCTTGAGAGTGCAGCCAGAACTGGGTCTCCGAGGGTTCCCAGGCTGAAGTCAGTTAGGTCTGCGCTGGTGATTTTTCAGGAGCTGAGGACCGTTTTGTACAGTTTCTGTATCCACGATGTCTCTAATGGGGTATTGCAGACAGTGGAAAAATTCCTCTTTCTGCTGCTCCTCTTAAAGCTGATGCAGGATCGTCTGTGACTTCACAGAAAGCAGTCCGCAGGG
Organism: Phaethon aethereus; assembly: GCF_964289735.1. Classification (NCBI taxonomy): domain Eukaryota; kingdom Metazoa; phylum Chordata; class Aves; order Phaethontiformes; family Phaethontidae; genus Phaethon; species Phaethon aethereus. The sequence goes on from NC_138575.1 coordinate 1,239,204, forward strand.
TAGATCACCAAAGCTGATACCACTGACGGTCAGATTTTCCTGCTCCTTGTTTTGCCTTTGGGAAAAATGCTGGGGTTTGGACACGTAAGGTTGGGAGAGAGAAATGTGATGTCTTCTGCACTTTCCCGGAGTAAGAAATGGAGCTTCATCCTGTTGCACCTAGGAAAGCATCCGTACAGACATTAGTACTGTAGGTCCAGGAGAAATTCTGGAGAGCAGAGGTTATGAAGGAGAAAAAAATTAAGTGGAGAAGAAAAAAAAAAAATTGTATTTTAATAGGGAGAAAAATTATATTTGGCTTTACTGTCCTGGTAATTGGCCACTAGATGGGTGCCTGTGGAAAGCCTCACTCTCAAGTAGTCCTGCTTTCAAAATTCCTGGAGGGAGGATCCAGGCTGGCTTTGTTCGGTGGGAAGAGTTATATCCTAATGCCTTGGGTGCCTAACGTGTCCTACGCTGAGATGTTTGTGTTTGAATTGCTTAAGGACTGCAGGTGGTACGGTGTAGTGTTTGTCTCTTCCTCTGAACTAGCTGGGTCAGCACCCCTTAAATAATTTGGATAGACCTGAAGCCCAAAAGGAAGACTAGAATAGCTTTCAGGGAGTTTCTTTGTCTAGACTAAGGCCAGCTTTGCTTATTACAGCTGTGTTTAAATTGCAGGAATATTTTCCACACAGTTTTGCCAGTCATGCTATGGGCAGCGGTCGAAGGAGAAACATAGAAGTTGCAGTCTGAAACCTCTTCCTGCAGCTCATAGACTCTTACGCCAAACTTTCCATGCTTGATACTCCAGGATTGCCATGTTATTTTATCCTCCCGATAACCAGAAGTAATTCTTTGGGCTCCTTTGGCTTGGGATGGCATTGTGCTTGCTTTATTTTTTCTGTATAAGAAAATTGAGGGGATCGGGTTTGACTACGCAAAGTAGTATTTAATTTTGGTTCTGCTCTGGCTTGGGTTTATCCACAGTTTCCACGTGGGTAAGTGACGAGCGCTTTGCTGGAAATGGATACAGAAGAAGCGGTTCCCTGAACAAAAAGCAGTTTTGTGTTCCCCCCCCCCCCCCTTTTTTTTTTTCTTCTTTTTGCGTCAACATCCTCTGCAATAATCCAGGCTTTTAAGTTGGTTTAAACTGGGTTATTCAGTGCTAATGTTATGCAAGATTCCTGATTAGTGGTGTGGAGCTAGAGTTGCGAGACTACTTGGAGCGATGATGGAATTAAAGTAACCTTGGCAACCATTATAATTAAAATAGGCTTCCTTGGGAAGCGAGGCTGTGCGTGTCCGTGTGTACACATTTGCTGCATTCATTCCTGCCCAGTTCGGCACGGCGTTACGTAAAATGTTTAGTGCCCGGGCACTTGGGGCGACCGTGCCCGTTTTTGAGCGCATCTTCTGTGAGCCTTTAGCCTCGCCAACCCGCTGCCGTCTGCTTCTTACGGGGCCCGCGAGAGATTTCTCTGAAAAGCCAAAACTCTTCGCTCCCTCAAATTCATTTTCTGAATGTTTCTTGCTGTCATATTTCAGCTCTTGAGTACAGATGCCGTTGGAGCGCAGAGCTCGGCGTGTACCAAATGGCTTGAGTTTTCCGAGCAATCGTGACGATGCGTATGTGGGTTTACGGCGGTGAGCACAGCTAACCCTTGTCTTGCTTAATGGTTCCTTTAGGTTGTGCAGAGAATCAGTTCCTATAATTCAGGCTAATTATACCAACTTCTGGCTCTTGTAAAAATACAAAATTAACAGTGTGGTTCGGTGCTGTTGTTTTGATGAGTTTGGCAATGGCTGCTTCAGATGCTTATACCTCTGGAAAGCCGAGGAGCAGCACAGAGGGATAATGGTGGAGAAATCCTTAAATGTCAAAGCTGGGGTAAAAAGCTAGTCGTCGTATGAATTTTCAGGAGAACCCTGGGGTACTGAACTGTTGTAATGCTATGCTGAGCTTTCAAAACCCAAAGCTGCTTTCCTGGTTTTTTGTTTATTTTTTTTAACCTGTTGTTTACCTGCATCTTGTGTTATTTTTAAGTAAAAGATCACCCAGAGATTTCCCTTAATGCATTCAGCAGTGCCTGTTCAGTCGCTCGTTCTTCCTTTCCTCTGTTGACCAATATTCCTCACTGGTGACTCCTCAGTTAATTTTTAAATGTTCTTCCATTTGTAGAACAGCAACTTTGCTAGTTTGCCCAAAACTGATGATTTTCCAACAGATAAATTGAGTCTTGGTCAACATCTGGACGAAAGGAAGCACGGGAGAGAAGAAGAGAGGAAAAAGAGGTTGCTTTTTTTTTTCTGGGCTGCCGCCCTTCACCGTTCGCTGTCTCGGGGATGTTGGCTTGTGCTTCCCTGACTTTCTAGTTGTCAAGTAGGATGAGAATATTTTAGAGATCCTCTCTGCTGGCCTTCAAAGGTGTTGTTGCAGGCCACATCTGAAAATGATGTTTATAGCGGCTCTGGCCCTACTAGAATGCAAGGACAGGACCCCGTCATCCGCAGGCTCGTGTGTTGCTGTTGGGAACTCTGTTCCCGATGGACTTAAAGATACCATAAGGACACGACAACGAAGCCTTCGTCACCAGGAAATGCTTTACACGCAAACTTTATTTTGTAAATACCTTTCATATAGACTGTAGCCCATAATATTTAAGCTGAATACGGTCCAAATTGATACAGCAGTAGGAGTAAAAAGAAAAGGAGGAGGAAGAAAAAAAATCTGAACTAGTTTTGAGTCTTGCTTGAAATCCTTGTGTGAAATCCCCGTTGCTCAAGAGGTGGAGGAGAGGTGCAGAAAAGCCGTCGGGGTAGTGAAGGCTGTTTTAAGAGCAGTTGCTGGGTTGTGTGAAGCGATAAGGCAGTTGCAGTGGCGGGGAAGAGGAGGGAGGCTGGAATGGGTCCCTGGGGAGCCTTCAGCAATGAGAACAATTTTGAACGGAAAAGTAATAGAGGAAAAAGTGATGTTTTGTAGACGAATGTGTTTGCATGGTTGCAGTCTGCTTTGTTACCGATATCAAGAGCAGCATTAGGCACGTAATGGGTGCCAGAAGAGCTCGGTTGCAAGGGGACCCATGGTTAAAGCGGAGCAGGCTTTTATTAATCGGCATTTCTTGTGTGAGCGC